>NC_091953.1:134606027-134693527 GCF_031021105.1 Erythrolamprus reginae | reverse complement strand
CAGTCCTAATCTCCAGGGAGAGCTGATTCCAGAGGGTCGGGGCCATCACAGAGAAGGCTCTTCCCCTGGGTCCTGCCAGATGGCATTGTTTTGTCGACGGGACCTGGAGAAGGCTGAATCTGTGGGACTTAATTAATCGGTCGCTGGGATTCATGCGGCAGAAGGCAGTCCCGGAGGTATTCTGGTTGAATGTGTATAACTTTAGAAAAGCTCTCTACAGACACATCAATGTAAACAATATGGAACTGTACTTAGTAGAAGAATGGTGAGATTGTACATCATAGCGCAACTCGTGTGTAGGTTTGTTCATATTGTAACTTCTGGGTTTTCCATACAATTGTGAATCTTGCCCAGTGTATAATAAAAGGCCTTCCAGTCAACCTTGGAAACACCAGCCTTGTATATTCTCCAAATTGCTCTATAAATTCTTTTTATACACTTAGCTCATTATTTGTCTATATAGAAGAGTGCCGATGATTTAGAAGCAAAGAGTAAGATTGCTGGATACAATTTAAAATCAGGGGCATTACAGCTACTAAACAAATTGCATTTCTGAACAAAACTTTAACTTGATCAAAGTTCTTTTCCAAACCTACTGCTGCTATAATTGTTTTCCAGATTTAACCCTTTGGTTTCTAAAATAATAATGTAAAAAAACCTAAGCAATTTTGCCCAGACTTCTGTTGTGTTGTGTTATTTCCTTCATCACATATGCATCAAGATGTGAATATAGTGAACTTTTTCCAACCTTTGTGACATTCAAAATCAGTGTATGTTTTTTTCTTTTGTTTGTAAATCCTTTGGTTGTGCAAGCATATTTTTAATGATATTGGGAAGGATTATTAATAATGCCAAATATTGACAATATTAAATCAATTCCAAGAGTCTATCTAAAAGTCTCCACAATTTCCAATCCTTTATATAAAAATTCACAATATATTTTAACATGCTATAAATATTAATAATACCAGTAAATTGAGTCTTCGGAGAGGGGCGGCACACAAATCTAATAAATAATAATAATAATAATAATAATAATAATAATAATAATAATAATAATAATAATAATAATGCCTTTCGTAAGCTACTTAAAACCCACCTCTGCCGCCAGGCATGGGGGAATTAAGATTTCCTCTCCCCCTAGGCCTTTACAATTGTATGCATGGTATGTTTGTATGTATGTTTGGTTTTGTATATTAAGGTGTTTTTAATTCGCTTTTTAGTATTGGAGTATTATTGTATACTGTTTATGATTGCTGTTAACCGCCCCGAGTTTTTGGAGAGGGGCGGCATATAAATCCAATAAATAAATAAATGAATGAATGAATGAATGAATAAATAAATGAATAAATGAATAAATGAATAAATGAATAAATGAATAAATGAATAAATGAATAAATGAATAAATGAATAAATGAATAAATGAATAAATGAATAAATGAATAAATGAATAAATAATAATAATAACAACAACAACAACAACAACAACAACAACAACAACAACAATAATCTTAAGTTTCCATCTATTGTTCTTTAAATATAAACTACTATTTTCCCTGTTAGTAATTTCTTATCTTTTCTATTTTGATATGGTGTTTGAATAATCACTCCTCCTAAACACACTGGCAAAATTTTCCCTTTGCACTACCTTGAAATGCTTTAGATTTTAACATAATGAAAGAAGCAAATTGGGATACTGGAACAATTCATTCTCTGTGACTCTTCACATCAAGGGATCATAGCTACACATTTCTACCCCTTTTCCATTTTTTATTCTGACATGGAATGCATTTAGAAATATGTGCTCGGTAAGAAAAATAGGCATCCCCAAACAACATATTTAAATGCAAATATCAGTAAGGGTTATTATTATTATTTTTTTAAAAAAAATGAGGATTACTGGAGAAAAGAATGGCAGGGATTTATGAACAATCATATTTAAGAGTTTCACAGTCCGGAAATCCACTGATCCATGCAGTTTATGCGGAAAGACAAAGCAGGAAAGAATACATATCCAGTTCAATTATAGAAGCTTATTTCGAGTTGATGACTATCACTAGAAGAGTATACAATATGCTTCCCTTGTCAAATTCCATGGTGGACCCTGATAGGAGGCTAAGAATAAGTATCATTGAAGGATCCAAATAATGTATTAATATCCTGCCAGTAAGATTAATACTGCTTTGTTCCATGATAGGATTTTTGTGCAGCTTTATACAGAAAAATAAAATACTGAGCAGATATCAGGGGGCTTGGGTTAGCCCTTTCCAAAAAGAAAGAAAGGAAGAAAGAAAGGAAGGAAAGAAGGAAGGAAGGAAAGAAGGGAGGGAGGGAGAAAGGAAGGAAGGAAGGAAGGAATGAGAAAGAAAGGCAGGCAGGCAGGAAGCAAGGAAGCAAGGTAGGAGAAAAAGAAAGAAAGAAAGAAAGAAAGAAAGAAAGAAAATGAGAAAGGAAGGAAGGAAGGAAGAAAGGAAGGAAGGAGCAAGGAAGGAAAGAAGAAAAGAGTGAAGGAAGGAAGGAAGGAAGGAAGGAACGAGAGGGGCAGAAAAAAGAGACAGAAAGAAGGAAGGAAGGAAAGGAAGGAGGGAGGGAGGGAAGAAAGGCAGGCAGACAGGAAGGAAGGAAGGAATGAGGAAAAGAAAGAAGAAAGAAAGAAAGAAAGAAAATGACAAAGGAAGGATGGAAGGAAGGAGGAAGAAAAGAGCAAGGAAGGAAGAAAAGGGGGAAGGAAGGAGTGAAAGAAGGAGAGAAAAAAAGAAAGTCAGAAAGAAGGAAGGAAGGAAGGAAAGAAGGAAGGAAGAAAGAGAATGAGAAAGGAAGGATGGATGGATGGATGGAAGGAAGGAGGAAGGAAGGAAAGAGCAAGGAAGGAAGAAAAGGGAGAAGGAAGGAGAGAAAAAAGGAGAGAGAAAAAGAAAGTCAGAAAGAAGGAAGGAAGGAAGAAAGAAAGAAAGAAAGAAATAATTTTGCAAATGTGTGGAATATTTTAATGAAACAGTTCTGGGTTGGGTTGGGGTGAGTTAAGCTGTTTTTAGCTATTTGAAATTAAAAGCATGGTAGATAAAAACGTTTAAAATCAATTAACTGGGAACAGACAATTTCCCAAATGCATTCAAGAACCACCAGTCAACTTGTGGAAACTATACAAACGAGAGAGAGGTGGGAAGTGGAAGAAGAAAATTAAGAATTGAAACTCCTTCTGCTTCAAAAATGGAAAACACCATTGTAACAGCTCTTCTCCAATTTGTTTTTCTTTTCCTGGAAATGCATGGAATGTAATTGTAGAACAAATAATAATGCATGGTGTTGTGGTTAGCTCTGGCCCAGCTCCTGCCCCAAGGACTGTGGATGTAGGGGAGACATCCACATGCTGCAGGCTTGTTTTGCCCCCGGTGGAATCTGATGATGAAGGCTCCTCTGACCAAGAAGACATGAGTGACAGGGAGGAGGAGAGTGTGGCAGACAGCTCAGAAGAAGATCAATTATCTAGCTCCTCCTTGGATTCAGAACAAGAGTTAATGATACAGCCACGCATGCGGAGAGCGATGCATAGGCAACAACAACTGAGAGATTATTATCAAAGAAAATGAGGCCACCTGTGGTTGGGTGGGGCTGTGGTAATTAGTGAGGCTGCTATAAATAGCAGCCTGTGGGTTTGGCCATTGTGGAGGATTATCTGATGGTTGTGTTTCGTGAATGCTTTACTGACTTTGACCTTTTGTGTGCTGATTTTTCCCGGCTTTGAAACTAAACCAGAGCAAAGTGTGTTTCACTTTGTGAAAGAGGAAGGTCTGTGAATTGCCTCACAGCTGCAAGCTAAGTATCACAGAACTGATAAGGGACTTGTACAAATTACCAGTTTGTTTGGAGACGAGGGCTCTTTGCTATACCAAAAGAGGGCTTGGTTTAAGTGAATTTTCATTATAAAGAACATCGTTTTGAATTTTCAAACGTGTGTGTGTGTCTGAAATTTGTACCTGTGAATTATTGGGAGGAGTCTGCCAGAGAGCCCGACAGAACACATAGTAAGGTGTTTTCTTTTCTTGTCATCTGACCCATGCTACTCCATTCCTCTGCTGAGGATGAAGGTCCAACAATTGAGACTTTCAAGAGGAAATTGGACTGTCCTTTGTTGGAAATGGTATTGGGACTCCTACTTAAGCCGAGGGTTGGACTAGATGACCTTCAAGGTACCTTCCAACTCTTTTATTTTGTATTCTGTATAAGGAAGCCCCATTAAGAGTTATTGCAAATGTAATACCAGGCAATGCTATAAACCTTTTTCTCACGCTTTCTTGTATAAACTTCCTGCCTTTATAAATTGATACCATTCCCGAGTCCTGATTTTAATCTTGGATAACCCAATTACACCATATTTCAGGTAATACAATTTTACTAGTGTGGTTTGAGGGAGAAATGGCCAAATCTTTCTGACAACATCTTTCTATAACAAATACTGACCTTTGTTTAAAAGCAACTTGTTGACTCTTCTAAAATCATATGGGGTACTGTAATTGTTTGTCTACGATAGACTACCCAAAGCTAAAAATAAAGAATGTTGCTACCCTGCTTACAAAATATTACTTTTCAAGCCCTAACAACAAAGTCACTGCTGCTATTTCAAAATTTATTCCTGTTTGCAGTTTAGGAATATACAAGCACTACTTCTAAAGTCTCTTCCCCGCCCCCGTTTTTTTTGCCCTATTTTCTTCTTTTTATTAATTATTATCTAACCGTTCACTGTTTCTTTGTTTCTATTATAGAATAATAGAAACCTTCCTCTCCCCATTAGTTTACAATAAGCAAACATGTAATAATTTAAATGTAGAGCATTTAAAGAAGACTATCTATCTATCTATCTATCTATCTATCTATCTATCTATCTATCTATCTATCTATCTATCTATCTATCTACCTACCTACCTACCTACCTACCTACCTACTTACTTACTTACTTATTCATTTATTGTTAGAGTTGAAAGGGACCATGAAGGCCATCGAGTTCAACCCCCTGCCCAAGCAGGAACCCTATAGTACACCAGTCAAGTGGCAGTTCAATCTTCTCTTAAAAATGTCCAGAGTGTTGGAGTTCACAACGTCCACTGGTAGGTTGTTCCATTGGTTGATCGCTCTGACCGTCAGGAAGTTCCTCCTTATCTCCATGTTGAATTTCTCCTTGGTCAGCTTCCAGTCGTTGTTCCTCGTCCGGCCCTCTGGTGCCCTGAAGAATAAAGTGATCCCCTCCTCTCTGTGACATCCCCTCGTATACCTGTAGACTGCTATCATGTCCGCTCTGGCCCTCCTTTTCTCTAGGCTATCCATGCCCAGTTCCCTCAGTCTCTTTTCGTAAGTCTTGGTTTCCAATCTTGGTTGCTCTTTTTTGCACCTTATCCAGAGTTTCAATGTCTATTTTGAAGTGTGGTGACCAGAACTGAATACAGTACTCCAGGTGTGGTCGGACCAGGGCGTAGTAGAGTGGTATTAAGACATCCCTGGCCTTGGAGTGTATTCCCCTGTTGATGCAGCTTAGGATTGTGTTGGCTTTTTTAGCTGCTGCTGCTGCTATAAAACAATGCACCAAACACCTGTCTTACTCGGGCAATCTGTTTCCAAAATATTCAACCAGGTGTGTACAAGTGTGTGATACATACTGCCCAGACATACCTTTTTTGATGTTTTTGTTGCACGCCAATCCTTACCTGCTCCTTACCTGCTGCAGTGGTGAAATCCATTTTTCCCCATACTGGTTCTGTGGATGCGGCTTGGTGAGTGTGGCTTGGTGGGTAGAATTGTAGAATTCTGGTAGAATTGTAGCTATGACAAATAACTTTTACTAAATGCAATATTTCATAAACAAAGAAACTGCATATTTATTCTCTTTCTTCCGTATTCAAAATACAGTTTTCATACTAGCACATTTTTTGTTCTCCCATTATCTCTCCTAATTACATTCCTCATGCATTCCTCCCAGCCTTCTCCATTCACCAAGATTTATATACTCACAGCATGATTCAAAAACAGCAGAAATGACTATAAAATAACAGTTTGCTTGCTTGGGAGCTGAATGGGAACACCTTCCATTTTTGTTCTACAACAATGAAACTCCACCCTTCTTCCCCACTGATCCTCTGATGTACCAAATACATCACTCCAGTATTTAACCCATTCCTCCCCTTAATATCTTATTCCAAACACCTGTTCCTTAAGTTTTTGGACCCTTCTGAATTTAGGATTGACCCAGCGAACACACACACAAGGGACTATATAGAAATTGTCAAGGTATAAAGTGGTTAAAGGGATTTTTAGTCCGTTCTGGCAATATTCCCAGACTAATGACTCTCAGATAAGAACAGTCTCAGTCCGGAATCCAAAAGCTTATTAGAACAATCTCTTTGAAATGATTCTTTCAATCAACCAAACTCACACATTTCCGTAGAAGCAGACTGCATGATTTAAAGCTGTCTTGAAACATATATACACTCTTTAAAGCCCGAAGCTCATGCCCAGCCATTATTGGAACATTGTCCATCACACTGACTTCTCACGAGACTTTCCCTTATATAGGCACAATGTGTGGCCAAGTGTTCTATAGAGCTATTCACACTCAAACCACTTCCTTCTCAAATAATCCTGTTGGATATAGTTCTGCAGACTCTTGCATCTATAAGTGGTTCACCATCACCCCCTGATTCACTCAATAACATTTCTGGGGGTACCAGAGTCTCTGGTTGGCTTTCCCTCTCTAACTCCTCATCCTCTTCCCTCTCAGACAAGAACACTGGTCTAGGATACCAGGACGCACCCATCTTTCGGTCTTTGAAATCCGTGATCATCTGAGCAGGATGTGGATCAACCACAACACCCCTCATCTTCCTCCCCATAGAGTATAGCAACCATGAAGCAGCACAAGATGGCTTCAGCCAGATTTGAATCGGAGTTGACATTAGAAAGAATTTTGGAAACTAAATTCTGTGTGATTCCTTGATATGCTTTGGTTTTTTCCCCTTTTCTTCTGTTCACCCTTCAAATGTCCTCATATTCCTTTTGTTAGCAAAATTAATTATACAGCTCATCTGTTTGGAACCCATATTGCATCTCAGACATCAACACCCTTGAAAATGTCCAAAGATACTTCACCAGAAAAGCCCTTCACTCCTCCAGTCAAAACAGAATATCCTACGAAAATAGACTAACAATCCTGGGTCTTGAAAGCCTAGAACTACGACGCCTTCAACAAGATCTAAGTATTGCCCACAAGATCATATGCTGCAACGTCCTGCCCATCGGCGACTACTTCAGCTTCAACCACAACAACACAAGAGCACACAACAGATTTAAACTTAATATTAACCGCTCCAAACTTGACTGTAAAAAATATGATTTCAGTAACCGAGTTATCGAAGCGTGGAACTCATTACCGGACTCCATAGTGTCATCCCCAAACCCCAAACACTTTACCCTTAGATTATCTACGGTTGACCTCTCCAGATTCCTAAGAGGTCAGTAAGGGGCGAGTACAAGTGCACTAGAGTGCCTTCTGTCCCCTGTCCTATTGCTCTCCTATATCTCCTATACCTTTCTTCCATTCCTATATCTCTTCTTCTATTCTTTCATTGATATGTTCTATTACTATATCTTCTTTTCTATTATTTCTTAGATATATTTTACTATGAGTATCTCCTCTATAACCTTCGTCATGTATTTTACTATGTGTATATGGATATATACCCACTAAAACCCTCATTGTGTATTGGACAAAATAAATAAATAAAAATAAATAAATATATATATATTTTTGTGGTGATGCCTGAGATTCAGTGCCAGTTTCTCTCCTCATTGTCAGTGAGCATTCCAGATGAGCTTATAACACACTGATTGGGGGAAAAGTTTATTTCTTTGAGTTTGCCTTTGAACATTTTTTTTTAATCCTAATCTTTCATTTTTTGAAAAAAAAATAGTGATTTCCTGAAGTGTCTGTGTTTGGATTTCTTGGGCAATTTTCCACTTACTATAAATCACATTCGATGGCATTGTCGCAACAGTTTCCAACTGCTTCGACACTCACCACATAAAACCTTATAATCAAAAAACGATATATAGTATGATAACAAAGCATGACTCACAACACCCGAGCATTAAGCAAACGGATTTAAAACTACTATTTTGACAAGGCTGAGCAACACTGGCATTGTTTTTGCAGAGCTATTCCTATATCATGAATTAATGATGCACTTCACACTCGCGAAATATTTTTGTGTTGTACAAATCTACCTACCTATTATCTGTTTTTCTCTCACTCTCTCTCTCTCTCACTACCTACCTACCTACCTACCTACCTACCTATCTATCTATCTATCTATCTATCTATCTATCTATCTACCCACCTACCTACCTACCTACCCACCTACCTACCCATCTACCCACCCACCTACCTACCTACCTACCTACCTACCTACCTATCTATCTATCTATCTATCTATCTATCTATCTATCTATCTATCTATCTACCTACCTACCCATCTACCTACCTACCTACCTACTTACCTAACTGCCTACCGACCCATCTATCTATCTATCTATCTATCTATCTATCTATCTATCTATCTATCTATCTATCTATCTATCTATCTATCTATCTATCTATCTATCTATCTATCTATCTACCTACCTACCTACCCATCTACCTACCTACCTACCTACTTACCTAACTGCCTACCGACCCATCTATCTATCTATCTATCTATCTATCTATCTATCTATCTATCTATCTATCTATCTATCTATCTATCTATCTATCTATCTACCTACCCACCTACCCACCTACCCACCTACCTACCCATCTATCTACCTACCTATCTTCCTACCTACCTACTGACCCATTTATCTGTCCATCTGTCTGTCTGTCTGCCTACCTACCTACCTACATACCTACCTACCTACATACATACATACCTATCTACCTATCGATCGATCTATCGATCTATCAATCTATCGATCGATCTACCTAGCTACCTACCTATCATCTATCTATCATCTGTCATCTTTCTATCATACATCATCTCTAGCAATTATCATAGGCGTATCTAGATTTTGAATTGTGGTGGCTTTAAAACAAAACAAAATAAAAAACATTTGCATGAACGTTGTTACATAAAGAATGTAAGCAGTATACTTCTTCACATTCATATCCAAGTCACCATGAATCTGATATAAGCTCTTCCTCCATAAAATTTAACTTTCCTAAAGGAAATTATGTCATACATAACAAAGGAGTGGGTGTGAGAAAGAGAGAGGGGGATGGAGAATAGCTTCTACTTTCAGCTTTAATAAAATCCTAAAATAAACATTTATGGTGAACAACCCAGAGCAAAGAAAAATTGGAATGGGAATAGGTTTTGTTCTAAATTTCATAAAAATCTAACTTTACTGTGCCATAACAACTGAAGCCTAAGTTTTTAAGTAATACGCAGCATAGATCAAATTTGAGAAACTATCTTTGAAAAGAATGCTAAAAGGAATAGAAAATCAATTTCGGCTGCAAAGTGAATTTTTATGCCTTTAAAGAGTACAGTGTCAACACCGAACAGCCAGAATGCCATTTGTGTAATAGCACCCACCACGACTGATGGATGGCCCTTTCCATTTTGTGTGGCAAGAGTCTTAAAGAGAAAGAGAGAACCAGGAATGTATTTATTTCAATTTCTATCCTGACCTTCTCTGAAGTGAAGAGCAGATAACATCAGTTTAACCATATCGCATGGGCTGGAAGAAGAGTGGAGAATACAAGTTACATTTTGATCAAAATTTGCTTTTCGATTAACCTTTGTTCTAACTAGCTATGGTTGCTGAAAGTAAATAAAATGAACTTTAAGAAAGGAGGGGATTCTTAAAACAATAGCGCCTAGAACTTTGTAGGCCTTACTCCCATTTATTTTATTTTTTTTAAGTATTTTTATTAATATTTATAATACACACAACATAGAACAATGTGCTCAGTGTTTAAATTGAATAAGACTGACTCTCATTTATAAGGTTTATACAGCGATGGGCTGCCAATATTTTTACTGCCACACTCTGGCTGGTTTTGTGGGTGTGGCTTGATTGTCATGTGACTGGGTAGGAGTGGCTTTCCAGCCATGTGATCAGGTGAGAGTGGCTTGACAATCATGTGACTGGGAGTGGCTTAAAAGTTGTGTGAGTTATCTTGGCTTATCGACCAAGATAAACTTTCAGATAGGTGCTTGGACTCTTTTCCAGTGGATTAAGTCACATTATTTAAATAGCCACAAAAAAGAACAAATGATAGACACATTATTTGTTTTTTTTTTAAGTTTTTATTGATTTTTAAAAAGAAAAAAAAAGAATATATGTCACATATACATTGTAGAACAGGTCATACTCCTTTTTTGCAACATCTTATATTGCCATTTCTTATACTTAATATTATACTAACCCATATACCTTCACATAACAAGCATAAATACTTTTGATTTTATGAAGAGTAGTAATTCAAAAGAGATAGTTGTTACATTAGTCTATGTATTTTTGTATTTCTATATTTGATTTTTATTTGTGTGTACACTGATACTTTGTATTGATAGACACATTATTTGTTGAGGAGCACAGTCACCTTTTAAGATTTTGTCCTGAACCCACAAGATTCAGTATGAGAACAGATTAGGCAAGTAGCTCAATTATCTTGAATTGCTATAAAAGTTCAGTTCTAGGTAATTATTAAAATGATTCAAGCGTTTATGGCTAAAAACATACTATTTAATTATTACCTATTTTAAAAGTATATGAAGGATCATACTAAGGTACTAGAGAAGGAAGGACAATATTAAAAAACTATTGAATATTCAATAAATAGTGTGTGAAGTTACTACCTCCACTGTGTGTCCCCCCCCCCATGGGGGCAGAAGCCCATCACTGGGTTTACAATTGAAAAGTAAATAAAGAATTCATTTTCTTTATTTATTTATCATGTGAACAAAGCATGATCTGAGCTGCCATCCCTTTATAAATATTGGTGGGGGTGTGTGGAGTGCTGGCTCAGTTTCTGAAAGTTAGCTGGCTGTGTTGTAATATCCTGATTAGTTGGTGGGGTAACACCTTGAGCAATTGATGCAGTTGATGTATGCAGGTTAGTTGATGTTTGCAGATTAGGGGTGACACCCTGAGTAGTCATTGTAGTTGATGCCTGCAGACTCAGCAGCTGTTTTGTAATATATGTCTGCGGTGTAACCTCCCAGATATGCCCGATCGGCGGCTTAAACCGCCAGCCGAAATTGCCCCCAGAGCAGGGGTACGCTGCTGGTGGCTCTACGGAGCCCCGAACTTCCGGTTTCTGGCGAAACAGGAAGCTCAGCTTCTGGCAGCACGCCAGGAAGACGCACTGCATTCTGGAGGCAAGGGGAGGTCCTTGATCACCCTATTTAAGGGCAATCCGATCAGGACCTCCTCCTTGCCGGCTGCCCCTGATAAGTGAACACCCGCCCGCCCTCTGCTATCAACAGTGTGTCCTTAGGAGGTCGCTTCGGGGCCGAGTAGGAATTTTTTGCGGCCTCCCCTTTAGAGGCGGCCGTTTTTCACCTATTCCACACTGACGGTACGGATGGATTGGTTAGGGGGTGCGGCGCACATAGATGTCAGTATAGGCCTCCCTTTGGTCACTGGGGTTTGGCAGGATAGGGGCGGAAATGGGCAATTAGAAACGACTGCGTATGCTCCTTTGGGCACCTTTTTAAAGGGTGATGGACCGCCTCTCTCCAGGAACTAGAGGTTGGAACAACGTTGGGGATTGGAGAGAGGATGTCCATGGGAATCACCGGATCCAATTTCCCTTGGGGATTGGAGGGTGAGCTCCTCCCACACGACTAAGGGGTGTGGCTTGGATCCAGGTGAAGGTGGCTGCCTTCACCTGGTTCAGCAAGGAGTCATGCCCAATGTTGCCAAGGAAGTTTATGGCAGGAATTTCCGCCCTGTTAGTTTTGGCTTCTGCAGGTCCTTAGTTATGTTGAATTTAAATATTTAAATTTACGTATTTAAAGTTACGTTATTTAAATTTATGTTAATTTGATAAAATGACCCTTTATTTAATCCACAATATGTCTCAGCGTCTTTACTCCGCTTCCGGGGCAAATTGGTTTGGCTCCGAGTTTGTGGTCTAGCTATGTCTTTGTGGTATTTGTCACTCCGACACCCACACAAAACAAAACTGACACATGCCACAAACACATAACCAGTTACCTGGAATAACCATATTTCCTTAGCCAGGTACAACTTCAGACAGTTATATTTTAAAATTTGAGAAAACAGATACTGACATTCTTTTTGAAAACATCCTACTCAGATCTGCTGGAGTGGTTTCTAAAAGTTCACTCGCTATTGATGAAGATGTATCAAAATATCAAAGCTAGTGTGTTATTAATCCGTTGGCTCTCCTTTGAAGATATTTAATTGGAAAACAATACCTTGAATTACAAGGATGCTGTTTCTTGAAACATTCTTACTAATGGGATTGAACTTTTTTTTCCAAATAGGTTATAGATTTCTTTGTTTTAGATCTCATAAAGGACATTTGTTATATTATTGGTCTATTGATTGCAATTTTCATACAGTCGAAGCTGTCTTTTGGAAGAGAACCACCGTGTGCCTTTAATAAATAAATGCAAAGTTTAAATAAACATTTGTGTTATCTGCATCCTTAAATTGACCCTAAAAATTGTTGTTCCATATTTCCTTCAATTGGTTCCTTACGCGAGTGTGGATGAATTTGATATTTCTACTTTCACCCCATTTCTGTTTTCCCCACCCTTGCAATATATTACCACTTGATTTTATTTCATTTACAAATTGAATTCATCTTTCATATACAATTTTTGGAAGCATCATATTTTTTAGCCAGGGATTTTTTAAATCTAATATATTTTTTAAAATTGCCTGCCAGTTTCAGTACTCTGTGTGTGTGTGTGTGTGTTTGTGTGTGTGTGTGTGTATGTATATGTATATTTATAGAATATGGAATAGAATGGAAGGGAATGAAATTGAACAGGACAGAACAGAATATGGTAGGATAGGAATGGAATGGAATGGAAAGGAATAAAATAGAATAGAATAGAATAGAATAGAATAGAATAGAATAGAATAGAATGTGGAATGGAAGAGAAGAGAAGAGAATTTGGGTAGGATAGAATAGAATAGAATTTGGGTAGGATATGATAGGATAGAATTTGGATAGTATAGTATAGTAGAGAGGGTGCGCAACTTGGGCGTCCTCCTCGACCCACAGCTGACATTGGAACATCATCTTTCGGCTGTGGCGAGGAGGGCGTTTGCCCAGGTTCGCCTGGTGCACCAGTTGCGGCCCTATTTGGACAGGGAGTCATTACTCACAGTCACTCATGCCCTTATCACCTCGAGGTTCGATTACTGCAACGCTCTCTACATGGGGCTACCTTTGAAAAGTGTTCAGAAACTTCAGATCGTGCAGAACGCAGCTGCGAGAGCCATCGTGGGGCTTCCCAGATTCGCCCACGTTTCTACAACACTCCGTGGCCTGCATTGACTGCTGATCAGTTTCCGGTCACAATTCAAAGTGTTGGTCATGACCTTTAAAGCCCTACATGGCATTGGACCAGAGTACCTCCGGAACCGCCTACTACCGCACAAATCCCAGCGGCCAATAAGGTCCCTCAGAGTCGTCCTTCTCCGGGTCCCGTCAACTAAACAATGTCGTCTGGCGGGCCCCAGGGGAAGAGCCTTCTCTGTGGCGGCCCCGGCCCTCTGGAATCAACTCCCCCCAGAGATTAGAACTGCTCCCACCCTCCTTGTCTTCCGTAAACTACTTAAGACCCATCTATACCGCCAGGCATGGGGGATTTGAGACACCTTTCCCCCAGGCTTTTTTATATTTATGTTTGGTATATATGTGTTGTTTGGTTTTTTAAATTGATAGGGTTTTTAGTTTTTTCTTAATATTAGATTTGTGCCTGTACAATATTGTTTTATCGCTTGTTGTGAGCCGCCCCGAGTCTTCGGAGAGGGGCGGCATACAAATCTAATAAATTATTATTATTATTATTATTATTAGTATAGTATAGTATAGTATAGTGTAGTGTAGTGTAGTGTAGTGTAGTGTAGTGTAGTGTAGTATAGTATAGTATAGTATAGTACAGTACAGTACAGTACAGTACAGTACAGGATAGGATAGGATAGGATAGAATTTGGGTAGGATAGTATAGGATAGTATAGGATAGTATACGAAAGGAAAGGATAGCATAGCATAGCATAGCATAGCATAGCATAGAATAGAATAGAATTATTTATTGGCCAAGTGTGATTGGACACACAAGGAATTTGCCTTTGGTGCATATGCTCTCAGTGTACATAAAGATAATGAAATACATTCATCAAGTATAAAAAGATACAACACTTAGTGATAGTCAATGTTATTAATAAGCTGTCATATCATACTAGGAAAGAAATAAAAAAACAAATAAACTGAAAGATGCAAGCAACATGCATTTCTAGGGGTAAGAAATGCCAAGAAAAGTAAACAGCATAAGATAACTGCATTACTGCTCACTTCTCGATTTTCTAAATGTAAATGCGATACGTTCTTAGCCAAGTTAAAACAAGATTTCCCCCCCAGTGTTTGATAAATTCCACATCTACTTAAATAGTTCATGTCTCTGCATAGCAAACCCTGGAAGATTGATCATAAATGTTAATATTTAGACAATGTCTGAACGGTGAGAAATGCCTGGGCTGAATTCAAAGTTCAGCGTTAGAACTGCATGCAATATACTAAGATTTGAAAAGTAATTTATGATGAAAACAGTGCTTGGTTTATTCTGCAGTTAGTCCTCGACTTGTGACCATGACTGAACCCAAAATCTATCTTACTAAATGAGACATTTGTTAAGTGAAGTTTGCTCCATTTTATGATCATTCTTTGCTACATCTGTGAAGGGAAACACTGCAAATAACAACAACAACAACAACAACAACAACAACAACAACGTAGGAAGGGACCTTGGAGGTCTCCTAGTCCAACCCCCTGCTTAGGCAGGAAACCCTACGTTACTTCAGACAAATGGTTATCCAACATCTTCTTTAAAACATCCAATGTTTTTACAACTTCTGGAGGCAAGCAGTTCCATTGATTAATTGTTCTAACTGTCAGGAAATGTCTCCTTAGTTTTAAGTTGCTTCTCTCCTTGGTTAGTTTCCACCCATTGCTTCTTCTCCTTCAGGTGCTTTGTAGAATGGCTTGACTCCCTCTTCTTTGTGGCAACCCCTGAGATATTTTATTTATTTATTTATTTACTTTTATACTTATTTATTAACCTATTAACCTATTAACTTATTAACCTATTGTTCTGTCTGGGTCCCTCCAGAAGCAAACACCAACCCAAAAAGAGAATCCAGACACACTGGTAAAAAGCAAAGGCAGTTTATAGAATTCAAAGCAAACACAGGTAACAGAAAATGTCCTTACAAACAGGAACACGCTGAAACTTCAAAGATGTTTCACGAAGGCCATGAAGTAAAACAGGATTCTTGCTGTCAAAAACAACACTGGAGATAACAAACATACGCCTCCCCCAAGTCTTCCAGTCTTCTAGGCCACAAGCCAAGATCAGAGACGCCGAGAAGCAAAGCAGGGTCACAGAACTTCCAGTTGATAACGCTCCACGTGGCTCCAAGGGCTGGCCTGCCTTTTAAACCCTGCTGAGGAGAACCACACCCAAACCCAGCTGTTGCCAATTCAGTGATGCCAATACCTTTCTAATTGGTTCCGTCTCTGAGCTGCACATCACTGTCTCATGTCAATTATAGCCTGTGCTTCCTCATCCAATGAGGCCAGGCTACTGGCTGGGGAGAGCCCCCCCCCCCCCCCCCGGGGCTCTCAGGCTGCTCGCCCTCATCCTCTTCCTGACTTTCCTCTCCCCCGTCTGCCTGTTCCTCCCCCTCCTGTTCACTGTCCTCCTCCTCCGGGCATGGATCCAGCAGAGACGCAAGGAGCCTCAGGCTGAATCACAACACCTATTAACCTATTAACCTATTAACCTATTAACCTATTAACCTATTAACCTATTAACCTATTAACCTATTAACCTATTAACTCATTAACTCATTAACAAAAATCTGCCTTCTGCATCTTTAAATAAGTGGTGCAGGATTTTGGCCTAGATACAATATTTGAAATTTGTTTTGGAAAAAAAAAGAAAAAGAAAAATCCCCACGAGATGCTATGGTTTTCCTCTCGAGATTGCTCACCGCATTTTGATTAAATGTTTCATAAGGCTGCACCTCTAGCTAGTTGCAGTTTATTGCTAACGATATGAGTTATAACAGAATAACAGAGTTGGAAGGGACCTTGGAGGTCTTCTAGTCCATCCCTCCTGCTTAGGCAGGAAACCCTACACCACTTCAGACAAATGGTTATTTATTCATTCATTCATTCATTCATTCATTCATTCATTCATTCATTCATTTATTTATTAGATTTGTATGCCGCCCCTTTCCGTAGACCCGGGGCGGCTCACAAATGTTATCCAACATCTTCTTAAAAACTTCCATGTTGGAGCATTCACAACTTCTGGAGGCAAGCTGTTCCACTGGTTAATTGTTCTGCCAGGAAATTTCTCCTTAGTTCTAAGTTGCTTCTCTCCCTATTTAGTTTCTACCCATTGCTTTTTTCCCTGCCCTTAGGTGCTTTGGAGAATAGCTTGACTCCCTTTTCTTTGGGGCAACCCCTGAGATATTGGAAGACTGCTATCACGCCTTCCCTAGTCCTTCTTTTCATTAAACTAGATATATTAACTTGTCTGGTTTCAGGCTAAGCCAACTAATAGTTGAAATAAAGGATTGCTAAATGCATATATTTGTAAAACACAACAACAACTTTATTCTCTTTCCTCTTCTTCCCCTCAATCATCATTGGACGCAGTGCTTCAATACATTGACAAATTTATCTTTTTTCTTTTATGTACCCTGAGAGCATCTGCACCAAAGACAAATTCCTTGTGTCTGCAATCACACTTCTCCATTAAAGAATTCTGTTCTGTTCTATTCTATTCTATTCTATTCTATTCCATTCCATTCCATTCCGTTGCCATTTTGGGATCCTGCTTTGTATACTAAGGTATTATGAAAAAATTATTCTTAAGATGCTGTGATGGAAGCAGGAATATTATTGTTGTTGTTGTTGTTTTTGTTCAGATTAAGATGAAGATAGTTCTATAAATGTTACGACCTAATTTATATTCCTTTCATTTCTATAGTTGCCCATCTCAATAAATGACTGCAATAATCACAAGTTGATTATGTTGCTGAATATCAAACTAATTTCTTTTCTTTCTTCCTTTGCATAAATTAAAAATTACTCAAGGTTTTTTTTTAAAAGAAATATAAGTCAAACATGGTCAAGTAAAACCAAATTTCCAGTAAATCATTGCTTGAAAACCAAACCCATGACATCTGTTTTGTGTTGCACTATTCTCACCACACTTTGACAAACGCCTACCAATTTTTTTTTTGGGGGGGGGGGGGTGCGTGGAAGTTTTCCATTTGTGTCCTCTCATTTTTTTTCACTTTCATTTCTGTTTACTTAAATGCATGGATGAAAAAAAAAGCAATTAACACGTCCTACTCTAACACTAATTAACTATAACACTTCCTACTCTACTACTGTTGTATCACTTTAGTAAAATAAAACCTGACACTTTTTGAAGTTCTTTGATTCCTGTTCCCATTATCCCTGACTATTGGCTATTGTAAGAGTAGAATCTAAGATGATTAAAACTAAAAATAAGAAGATTAGAGGGCTGGAGACTAAAACATATGAAGAACAGTTGCAGGATTTGGGTATCACTATATATAATATATATTTATATGTATGTACGTAGACTCTAGAAAGAGTGCAGAGAAGAAAAACCAAGATGATTAGGGGACAGGAGGCTAAAACCTATGAGGAACGGTTGCAGGAACTGGGCATGGATAGTTTAATAAAAAGAAGGACCAGGGGAGACATGATAGCAGTGTTCCAATATCTCATGGGCTGCCACAAAGAAGTCCAACTATTCTCCAAAGCACCTAAGAGCAGGACAAGAAGCTATGGGTGGAAACTCAACAAGGAGAGAAGCAACTTAGAACTAAGGCGAAATTAATCCATGGAACAGCTTGCCTCCAGAAGTTGTGAATGCTCCAACACTGGAAGTATTTAAGAAGATGTTGGATAATCATTTGTCGGAAGTGGTGTAGGATCTGCAACCTAATCAGGGGGTTGGATTAAAAGACTTCCAAGGTCCCTTCCATTTTTTATATACCAGACTAACTTTAAATATTGACTTTCTGCTCAATGTATATCATATATAATAAGGAAGGAAGGAAAAAGGAAGGAAGGAAGGAAGGATGGATGGATGGATTGAGAGGGAAAAAGGAAAGAGAAGTGAGTGAGGGGGGAAGGAAGGAAGGAAAAGGAAGGAAGGAAGGATGGATTGAGAGGGAAAAAGGAAAGAGAAGGGAGGAAGGAAAGAAGGAAAAGGAAGGGAAGGGAGAAGGGAGGGAGATAGGAAGGAAGAATAGAATAGAATAGAATAGCATTCTTTATTGGACAAGTGTGATTGGACACACAAGGAATTTGTCTTTGGTGCAGATGCTCTCAGTGTACATAAAATAAAAGATACATTTATCAAGAATCATGAGGTACAACATTTAATGGTTGTCATAGGGGTCAAATAATCAATATCAATAAAAAGAATAAATAAATATTAATAAAAGGAAGGAAAGTTCGAGATAGAAGAAGAAAAGAGAAGGGAGAGAGGGAGGGAGGAAAGAAAGAAAGAGAAGGGAGAGAGGGAGGGAGGAAAGAAAGAAAGAAAAGGGAGGGAGGGAGGAAGAAAGGAAGGAAGGAAGGGAGGACAGAAGGAAGGAAGGACGGAAGGAAGGAAGGAAGGAAGGATGGTAGGAAGGAAGGAAGGACGGAAGGAAGGAAGGAAGGAAGGAAGGAGGGAGGGAGGGAGGGAAGGAAGGAAGGATGGAAGGAAGGAAGGAAGGATGGAAGGAAGGACGGAAGAAAGGAAGGAAGGATGGAAGGAAGGAAGGACGGAAGGAAGGAAGGAAGAAAGGAAGGGAGAAACCCTATCCTTCAAACATTTCAAATTAAATAGTTTATTAGCAATTAAATAAAACAGAAAGCAATTTAATTTGTGTATTCCTTTTTCTTCTCTTATTTTTTTTTAAAAAAGATTTTTGAAACTAAGCCACATTAAGGGGAAACCTTCACTAACCACAACCAAGATGAAATTCTAGTGTGCATTGCTTTCTACCAAGCCGGAGGCTTAATATCAGGAAATTCCTATAGAGCAAAGAAGTGCAGGTTAACCGTTAAAATGGTTCTGGGCTTTTTGAAATCTCAGTAGAAAGCTAAATCTCATTTCGGAGTTTTCTAACATCTCTCGCATGTTCATTCCCATTGATCTTTTCCTTCTAGCCTCCAAGGAGTTCCTTCTTGTTATCTAAGTACCAACCCTCTTGGGGTGACTGCAGCTGACTTTTTATCTACCCTAGATTTCATCAGCGTGACCTTCTCATTAGGGATGAAACCAATGTTTACTTTCTTCTCTCCCTTGCCTCATTATAAAAGCAATATTTCTAAAAGTCTAAGACACTCAGCTAGAAGAAAGCCTTCGGTGGGTCTTTAGAAGAATTTGGAGAGAAAAAAAAGCATAATATAAACTTTTCTTTCCCCACCCTCTCTCTCTCTCATATATAAATATCTTGTTTCCCCAAAAATAAGACAGGGTCTTATTTTCTTTTGATCCAAATGTTTATTTATTATTATTATTATTATTATTTATTTGAATTTATAGCCCACCCTTCTCCAATGGACTCAGGACAAGACAAATTTCTAATTAACAAAAATAGTACAACTGAAAGAGTAGTAGATGTTTGGAACAAACTTCCAGGAGACGTGGTTGGTAAATCCACGTGAATTTAAACATGCCTGGGATAAATATATATCCACCCTAAGATAAAATAAAGGAAATAGTATAAGGGCAGACTAGATGGACCAGGAGGTCTTTTTCTGCCGTCAATCATCTATGTTTCTATGTTTCTCTCTCTCTCATGCACTCACAAACACACACACCTAAGCAAACCCCGCCACAGACAAAATGACCCCTTTTCCCTGTCTGCGGCTTTCCCCTGGATTTCGATGGGCGCAGCAAGAATGACGAAACAAGTGTTTGAGTTCCAGCAAAAGCAATTTTGGTGGTCTTGCAACGAACCCTGTGTTTGTATGCCAACTGCTTCTCCTCCAGTTCTACAGATAGTTATTAATGCCACTGCCCTCATGTAGGTTTTCCTGGGTTTCTGTTCATTTTTTTTTATTTCAAGATATGAAGCTGGACTTACCCGAATCCAAGATATTTAAGGACTATTTACATTAGTTTTGTTATTTTTTAAAAAAATCACAGCTCAAAGTAAACTTGTCAATGTTTCCCAATCAATGGTTTTGTTTTTGTTTTTAATAAAAGAAGGAAAAATGTCTATTAATATTGATAAAAAGATTACCTGTTAAAATAGGTGTCCTATGCACGCAGGGACATAAATCAGGAATATTTTCTTGTCACCCAGTTATTTATAAACCGCCCTGCAGCTTATTTTTCATGACTTTGTCATATAGCTTACTGGAGACTTCATGTTTATGGAGTGGACTGCACATTCTGCTTTGCATTGATAAATCATATTGCCCATGACAATCCTAAGAAGGTACAGGGATAGAATACACACCTGTATGCACCCAGCAATATATAACAGTGGGTTTAAAGCCAGGAGTCATGTTTCCCGTGGTATAAAAAGAGAAAGTAGCAATCCTGAGGGAGAAATAAAAGAATAACAGAATGGGAAGGGACCTTTGAGGTCTTCTAGTCCAGCTCTCTGTGCTAGCTAGAAGACTTACACCAGTAGTGGTGCACCTTTTTTGTTTGCTTATAGATGTTCTCCTGATGACAAAATTACTAAGGAAGCTAAAACTGCCCAAGGAGCTGCTGATACAGTTCTACAGAGGAATCATCGAGTCTGTGATCTGCACCTGCCTTCCACTGAGGACCTGTATACTGCAGGAGTTAAAAAGAGGGCTGTGAAAATATTTACGGACCCCTCCTACTCTCCAAACAATGCTATAGAGCACTGCACACCAGAATAACTAGACACTAGAACAGTTTTCCCCCCAAATGCCATCACTCTGCTAAACAAGTAATTCCCTCACCACTGTCAAAGTATTTACTAACTCTGCACCACTATTAACCTTCTCATCATTTCCATCACCCAGCTCCTCCCAGTTATGACTCTATGAGTGTAACTTGTTACTTGTATCCTTACAATTCATATTAATGTTGATTGTTCCGATTGCTTATTTGTACCCAATGATAATCGTTAAGTGTTGTACTTCATGATTCTTGACAAATGCATCTTGTCTTTATATGTCCACTGAGAACGTATGCACCCAATTCTTTGTGTATCCAATCACACTTGGCCAATAAAGAATTCTCTTCTCTTCTCTCTTCTCTTCTCTCCTCTCCTCTCTTCTCTTCTCTTCCTTGTGTGTTCAATCAAACTTGGCCAATAAAATTCTCTTCTCTTCTCTTCTCTATTCTTCTCTTCTCTCTTCTCTCCTCTCCTCTTCTCTTCTCTTCTCTTCTCCTCCCCTCCCTTCCCCTCCCATTCCATTCCATTCCACTCCGTTCTATTCTATTCTATTCTATTCTATTCTATTCTATTCCATTCCATCCCATCCCATCCCATCCCATTCTATTCTATTCTATTCTGAGTTAGAGAAGAAGAGTTAGAAAAACATAATCTCTTTCACAGATTGGACAGATAAAACTTTTTCACTTCTTTTCATAATGTGGCTATTTGTTCAATCCTCTTGGATGCCTAAACTCCCTTAGGCGTCCCCCTCGTCTATTTTCATAAACAACGAAGATTTTGATGAATCAAAGTTTTGTTTGTTGCTAGCAAAACGAGAACGGCAACAGAAAGCAAAGCAGTTGGAAGCTCGGGCGCCATGCACCAAGCAGCAAATTACTTTATGAGGAAATTATAGTCATTTGCATTCTCACAGAGCAGCACTGTTAATTGAAATGAATTAGCAGGAAATTAAAGCAGGTTCCACCGAGAGTCTTCTTGCCTAGCATTGCTCTCCTTTTGGCATTTTGCATTCCATGTTTTCAGCGGTTTAACTACTGAACGTTTGGCAGGCTTAGCGGTAGTCAAAATTCTCCATGTAGAGGACGGGGCCTGAAATGAACCGAATCTTCTCCCAATGCAGCGAGACGTTTGCAGATCTGTGGATTGGGAGAACAAAACAGCCATTTTATAAGCACATGGCACAACATAGGAGAACAAACCCACCAGGACCAGAGTCAACAGACCATCTGCCTGTAAAAGGCAAAGGGCACTCTTTGGAAAACAGCAAAGTCCACATTTTGGACAAAGGGGGCCTCTGGTTTGAAAGAGGTTGTCAAAGAAACCGTCTGAATAGCTTTCTCTCAACAGAGAATAATTAATAATAAATAATAATAATAATAATAATAATAATAATAATAATAATAATAGAAGAAGAAGTAGAAGAAGAGAAGCATGCATTAGCTGAAGGGGAGCAAAGAGTCAGCGTTGATGGAGGACAACAATAGGAAGCTTCTCACGGTGAAGCAAACTAAGGACCAGTACAGAAAAAATGTAACTCAATGTCGTATGGACAGTTGGCGGAACAAAGCATTGCATGGACAGTTCTTGGAGAAGATTGAAGGCAAAGTGGATAAGGAAAAGACCTGGTCATGGCTTACAAGTGGAACACTCAAAAAGGAGACAGAAGGACTAATACTGGCGGCACAAGAACAGGCCATTAGAACAAATGCTGTCAAAGCCAGAATTGAAAAATCAACAGAGGATCCAAAGTGCAGACTCTGTAAAGAAACAGATGAAACAATCGATCACATACTCAGTTGCTGCAAAAAGATTGCACAGACTGACTACAAGCATAGACATGATGCTGTGGCACAGATGATCCACTGGAACTTGTGCCGGAACTACCATTTCCCAGTGGCAAAGAACTGGTGGGATCATAAGCCCGAAAAAGTGGTCGAAAATGAGCAAGCAAAACTACTGTGGGACTTCCGACTTCCAGCTGACCGAATTCTAAAGCATAACACACCAGACATTGTGATCATGGAGAAAAAGAAAGTATGGATCATAGACATCGCAATCCCAGGAGACAGCAGAATTGAGGAGAAGCAGCTAGAGAAATTAGTGAAATACGAAGATCTAAAAAACGAGCTGCAATGACTCTGGCATAAGCCCGTGAAAGTGGTCCCAGTGGTACTTGTCACGCTGGGCGCAGTGCCAAAGGATCTCAGCGGACATTTGAAAACCATCGGAATTGACAAAATCTCCATCTGTCAATTGCAAAAGGCCGCTTTACTGGGATCCACACAAATGATTTGCCACTACATCACGCAGTCCTAGGTGCTTGGGAAGCGCCCGACTGGTGATGAAATATGAAATCCAGCATAGTGATCTCGTTTGCTGTGTTGTATTGACATAATAACAATAACAATAACAATAACAATAACAATAACAATAACAATAACAATAACAATAACAATAACAATAACAATAACAATAACAATAACAATAACAATAACAATAACAATAACAATAACAATAACAATAACAATAACAATAAGTTATTAGATTTGATTAGATTTATTAGAATTCAATCTGTATAGTCTAGAGGAACTATACAGGGGGGAAAGGGGGGACATGACAGAAACATGTTAAAGGGTTAAATAAGGTTCAGGAGGGAAGTGTTTTTAATAGGAAAGTGAACACAAGAACAAGGGGACACAATCTGAAGTTAGTTGGGGGAAAGAACAGAAGATCAGAGGCAC
This sequence comes from Erythrolamprus reginae, assembly GCF_031021105.1. Lineage (NCBI taxonomy): Eukaryota > Metazoa > Chordata > Lepidosauria > Squamata > Dipsadidae > Erythrolamprus > Erythrolamprus reginae. The sequence continues at coordinate 134,669,564 of NC_091953.1, read as the reverse complement.
ATTTTAAGGTTTTGTACTGAACCCACAAGGTTCAGTAGGATAACAGATTAGGCAAGTAGCTCACTTTTCGTTCATTGCTCTAAAAATTCAGTTCTAGATAATGATTAAATGATTAAAGGGTTTATGGTTTATAGGGTTTATAGGGTTTATAAACATGCTATTTAATTATTTCCTATTTTAAAAGTAATTAAGGATCATACTAAGGTACTGGAGAAGGAAGGACAATAAGAAACACTATTAAGTATTCAATAAATAGTGCATAAACTTACTACCCCCATTACGTCTCCCCGTGGGGGCCACTTTCTTTTATTTTTCCTTCCTCATTCCTTCTATTGCTCAATATTTCTCCGTATAAGAACTACAGATATCCACAGATATATGTAAGATGTACCCTTTTTTGTTGTTGTTATGACATTAAAAGTTTTAAGACAGTACCGGCTCAGCTCTATTCAACACGAAGGGCGTTAATGGACCCAAACTCATCTTCGATTTCATTAAAGCACTAACTTTTCCAATTAAAGTTCAGCTTCTTAAAAGTCAATTTACGTCGGCAACATCCTAAAACAAATAGGAATGCAATTTGTCACTATTATGGCTTTCTGAAACATTATCCCGATGAGCTTATCCGCTGTCATAGCTAATAAAACAGAACTGGGATAAAGAGTTTGATTAGAGGGCCCCAAAGGAAGAAAAACGGGGCAGCGTGCTGCTTTATTTGTAGAATGGTGTTTGCCCTCCAGGAACGGGTCCAAAGACGGGCTACAAAAATGGTGGAAGGTCTTAAGTATAAAACTTATCAGGAAAGACTTCATGAACTCCATCTGTATAGTGTGGAGGACAGAAGGAAAAGGAGGGGACAGGATCGAAACATGTTAATTAAAGGGTTAAATAAGGTCCAGGAGGGAAGTGTTTTTAATAGGAAAGTGAACTCAAGAACAAGGAGACACTATCTTCTTCTTCTTCTTCTTCTTCTTCTTCTTCTTCTTCTTCTTCTTCTTCTTCTTCTTCTTCTTCTTCTTCTTCTTCTCCTCCTCCTTCTCCTCCTCCACCTCCTTCTTCTCCTTCTCTTCTTCTTCTTCCTCTTCCCCTTCTCCTCCTCCTCTTTCTCCTCCTCCTCCTCCTCCTCTTTCTTCCCCTTCCCTTTCCCCTTCTCCTTCTCCTCCTTCTCCCTCTTCTTCTATCCTTCTCCTTCTACTCTTCACCTTTTGCTTCTCCTTCTCCTCCTCCTTCTCTTTCTTCTCCTATCCTTCTCCTCCTTCTCTTCCCCTTTTCCTTCTCTTCCTCCTCCTCCTCTTCCTTCTCCTCCCTCTACTCTTCCTCCTTCTCTACCTCCACCTCCTTCTTCTCTTTCTCGTCCTCTTCCTCCTCCTCTTCCTTCTCCCTTTCTCCTTTTCTTCCTCCTCTTCCCCTTCCCCTTCTCTTCCTCCACCTCCTTCTCCTCCACCTTCTCCTCCTCCTCCTTCCTCTCCTCCCTCCTCCCTCCTCTTCATCCTCCTCCCAATAATGGTAATATGTTTTCATGTATGCAAAGACAGAGACACCCTCATGTCTGTACACAAACACATATTGGGTATTTATAAAGGCATATTATCTTCTCTGGTGTTAATTCCCTAACTTTAAAATGTCTGCAATGTAATAGGACTGTGTATTTTATGCATTTTAATAACCCATTTATCTGAGGAATATGAAATACAAGTAAATAACATTTATATTTATTTAGAATAAATAAATTGGAATAAAAGGAAGCTGAACTTTAAAATGTTTAGGAATATATATATATATTTTAAAAAAGAAACAAATCTTTTCCAATACCTTGGAGCAAAGTTCCAAATGTTCTAATCATTAACACTTCACATTTTTGATCCCATGATTGATTACATATTTGAACAGCGTGTGATACTTGGAGGCTTTGAAATATGATTAATTTAGGCTCAGGACCTACAAAAGTTTCAGGGATAAAAATCGAAAGTGATTAATTAGTGAGAAAACAACGACAGACTCTGGCAATGAAAAGAAATAGAAGCCTTTCTGGAGTCTTTAAGTCAATTCAAGATGGGTGTTCTTTGAATGGATGGGTTGCTCTCTACCCTTTGGATATGATAATCTCATGGAGACTTTTTTATCCATTGCATTGCATTTAGCATTTTCATAGGCAGTCACTATATACATCATGTTCTGTCGGGCTCTCTGGTAGACTCCTCCCAAAAATGCACAGGTACAAATTTCACACACACACACATTTGAAAATGCAAAACAATGTTCTTTATAATGAAAATTCACTTAAACCAAGCCCTCTTTTGGTATAGCAAAGAGCACTCGTCTCCAAACAAACTGATAATTTGTACAAGTCCCTTATCAGTTCTGTGATACTTAGCTTGCAGCTGTGAGGTAATTCACAGTCCTTCTTCTTTCACAAAGTGAAACACACTTTGCTCTGGTTTAGTTTCAAAGCAGGGAAAAATCAGCACACAAAAAGTCAAAGTCAGTAAAACAGTCACGAAACACAACGATCAGATAATCCTCCACAATGGCCAAACCCACAGGCTGCTATTTATAGAAGCCTCACTATTGACCACAGCCCCACCCAACCACAGGTGGCCTCATTTTCTTTGATAATAATCTCTCAGTTGTTGTTGCCTATGCATTGCTCTCTGCATGCATGGCTGTATCATTAACTCTTGTTCTGAATCCAAGGAGGAGCTAGATAATTGATCTCCTTCTGAGCTGTCTGCCACACTCTCCTCCTACCTGTCACTCATGTCTTCTTGGTCAGAGGAGCCTTCATCAGAAGATTCCACCAGGGGCAAAACGGGCCTGCAGCATGTGGATGTCTCCCCCACATCCACAGTCCTTGGGGCAGGAGCGGGGCCAGAGCTAACCACAACACATCATAGAACAAAATAAAAGAGTTGGAAGAGATCTTGGAAGTCTAGTAGTCCAACCAGTTCTGCTCAAGCAGAAAAATGGTTGTCCAACTTTTTCTTACAAACCTCCAGTAATGGAGCAGCTACGACTTCTGAAGACAACTGTTCCACTGATTAATTTTTCCGCCAGGAAATTTCTCCTTGATTCAAAGTTGGTTGTCTGCTTTGTTAGTTTCCATCCATTGTTTCTTGTTCTGCCTTCAAGTGCTTTGAGGTCCCTCTTCGTGATCGAACTCATTTGAGACAATGATGAATCCACATACAGGCGGCAAGTTGAACAATTATCCTTGTGGTGTGACCAGAACGATCTAGAACTGAACACACTCAAAATCATAAATATGGTGGTAAACTTTAGGAGAAACCCTTCCACCTCTCACAATACTAGACAACACAGTATCAACAGTAGAGACCTTCAAATTTCTAGGTTCTATCATATCTCAAGACCTAAAATGGTCTTGAGATATGATCAAAAAAGCACAACAAAAATGTTCTTTCTGCGCCAGCTCAGGAAGCTCAAACTGCCCAAGGACCTGCTGATACAGTTCTACAGAGGAATCACTGAGTCTGTCATCTGCACCTCCATCACTGTCTGATTTGGTGCTGCAACCCAACAGGACCGACACAGACTTCAGAAGAGAATCAGAACTGCAGGAAAAACAATTGCTGCCAACCTGTTTTCCATTGAGGACCAGTATACTGCACGAGTCAAAAAGAGGGCGGTGAAAATATTTACTGACCCCTCACATCCTGCACACAAACTGTTTCAACTCCTACCCTCAAACATCACTACAGAGCACTGCACACCAAGACAACTAGACACAAGAACAGTTTTTCCCCGAATGCCATCACTCTGCTAAATAAATAATTCCCTCAACACTGTCAGACTAAATCTGCACTTCTATTTCTACTAGTTTTTCTCCTCGTTCCAATCATCCTTTTCTCCCCACTTAGGACTGTAACTTGTTGCTTGTATCCTAAGATTTTTATTAATATTGATTGTTTCTTCATTGCTTATTTGACCCCTATGACAATCATTAAGTGTTGTACCACATGACTCTTGACAAATGTATCTTTTTCTTTTATGTCCACTGAGAGCATCTGCACCAAGACAAATTCCTTGTGTGTCCAATCACACTTGGCCAATAAAATTCTATTCTATTCTATTCTTCTTTGTGATTAGCCCCTCAAATATTCAAAGACTGCTATCATGATGAGAAATGAGGGACAAATTAAGTAATGGCTTGTAAACTCCATACAGATCTCCACATTTCCAAAATAGCAGCAGCTATTGGCTAAATGTTGACTAATATTAAAATGGGCTCCTAACCCTGTCATAAATTCTCCCTTTAGCTCATACTCCCTTTAGACTGACTGTCCTTCTCCTTTAGACTATGCGTTGTCCCCTGGTCCTTCTTTTCATCAAACTCAATATACCCATAGAAACATAGAAACATAGAAGGCTGACGGCAGAAAAAGACCTCATGATCCATCTACTGCCCTTATACTATTTTCTGTATTTTATCTTAGGATGGATATATGTTTATCCCAGGCATGTTTAAATTCAGTTACTGTGGATTTATCAAACACATCTGCTGGAAGTTTGTTCCAAGGATCTACTACTCTTTCAGTAAAATAATATTTTCTCATGTTACTTCTGATCTTTCCCCCAACTAACTTCAGATTGTGTCCCCTTATTCTTGTGTTCACTTTCCCATTAAAAACACTTCTCTCCTGAACCTTATTTAACCCTTTAACATATTTAAATGTTTCGATCGTGCCCCCCCCCTTTTCCTTCTGTCCTCCAGACTATACAGATTGAGTTCATTAAATCTTTCCTGATACGTTTTATGCTTAAGACCTTCCACCATTCTTGTGGCCTGTCTTTGGACCCATTCAATTTTGTCAATATCTTTTTGTAGGTGAGGTCTCCAGAACTGAACACGGTATTCCAAATGTGGTCTCACCAGCACTCTATATAGCGGGATCATAATCTCCCTCTTCCTACTTGTTATACCTCTAGCTATGCAGCCAAGCATCCTACTTGCTTTCCCTACCGCCTGACTGCCCTGTTCACCCATTTTGAGACTCTCAGAAATCACTACCCCTAAATCCGTCTCTTCTGAAGTTTTTGCTAACACAGAATTGTTTCAATTCCTAAAACAATTCTTAATATATTTTAGCCTCTGCTTCTCTCGTCATTTTTTGTTCTTCTCTGTAGCAGCTCTTCTGTCCTATCCATATGAGAGTACAAGATTGAGAAGATTGCAACTAAGACTTGATATAGTGTGATTTTAGCAGAAAAAGAATCTTTTTGTTTAACTGCTGTTGATAGCTTGATGTCATAATGACCTTGAGCATCTCAATACTTGCCATAAATTATTCTGAGTAGGATCGGGAGCATTTGAATAACCCTTCGCTATTAAACCTGTGAGGAACATGGTAGAGATGAAGTACACACAAAGCAAGATGAGTACCTATGGCCTATCCAATCTGCCTAACTATGACTCCAACTACTATTCCTTATATTGCTGGCTGATTGGGAGACATGCTTTCATAATAGACCACGAATTCACTGTGCTCTTATGTTGTTGTTAGGCTATGCCTTCTTTATTATGTCCTTCTGCGCTTTAATTAACAATGCTATAAAACAAGTAGCAGATTGCATCTCTGGAAACGCTCTCCTCTTCCCATTTATGTGAACTTGAGATTCTCTTGTATTTGATCATCTACTCAGCCCCCTGTTTCCAGTAAAAGTATTTGCAATACAGTGATACCTTGTTTTACAAACTTCATTGGTTCCGGGACGAAGTTCTTAAGGTGAAAAGTTTGTAAGACGAAACAATGTTTCCCATAGGAATCAATGGAAAAGCGATTAATGCGGGCAAGCCCAAAATTCACCCCTTTTTGCCAGCCTAAGCGCCCGTTTTTGTGCTGCTGGGATTCCCCTGAGGCTCCCCTCCATGGGAAACCCCAACTCCGGACTTCCGTGTTTTTGCGATGCTGCGATTTCACTGAGGCTCCCATCGCTGGGAAACCCCACCTCCAGACTTCCATTGCCAGCGAAGTGCCCATTTTTGTGCTGCTGTGATTCCCCTGCTGTGATTCCCCTGCAGCATCACAAAAACACGGAAGTCCAGAGGTGGGGTTTCCCATGGAGGGGAGCCTCAGGGGAATCCTAGCAGCACAAAAATGGGTGCTTCGCTGGCAACGGAAGTCCGGAGGCGGGGCATCCCAGCTGCGGCGGTGGGTTTGTAAGGTGAAAATAGTTTGTAAGAAGAGGCAAAAAAATCTGAAATCCCAGGTTTGTATCTTGAAAAGTTTGTATGACGAAGCATCACTGTACTTCAAATTCCAGAACGCGAGTTTTAATCCAGCCAAAGTGAAGTTTCTGAAGCTTTGATTTCAGCGGAGGAATCAATGTTTTTCCTCAGCTATGACTTTCCCATGTCCCGTGCGCTTAATTAATATTAGTCAATATTATTAACACGCCGTTGCTATTTTGGAAATGCGGAGATCTGTATGGAGTTTGCAAGCCATTACTTAATGCGTCCCTCATTTCTCATCGTTATAACGAAACCTGATTAATTAGACTGTGGAGTTGCCATACAGAGGGCATCCGTTTGCCTCTCTTATGCGTCAGGCTATGTCAATGTGATTGTTATATTACATTGTATATAATATAGCCGGAAGAAATAATGGAGCTCATATTGGTCCCTTCAATTGTTTCCAACCTGCTTATCAAAGTAGAGCTTAAAGGGAAAATTTATGACAACACATAGTCTAAAGGAGAAGGACAGTCAGTCTAAAGGGAGTATGAGCTAAAGGGAGAATTTACGACTGGGTTAGGAGCCCATTCTAATTGTAGAGTGTTAGCAAAGGACATTGGGGAACTGTGATCTATTTTACAACAACTTAACTCAAACCCACAGACAATAACAGGAAAGGTCAACCCCTGATCTTAAAATGGTTCTTGCAAGTATAAATTTTTTAAATTTATTTATTTATTTACTTACTTACTTACTTACTTACTTACTTACTTACTTGTTTGTTTGTTTGTTTGTTTGTTTGTTCAATTTTTATGCCGCCTTTCTCCTTAGACTCAGGGCGGTTTACAACATGTTAGCTATAGCACTTTTTAACAGAGCCAGTGTATTGCCCCCACAATCCGGGTCCTCATTTTACCCACCTTGGAAGGATGGAAGGCTGAGTCAACCTTGAGCCAATGATGAGATCTGAACCATTGACCTTCAGATGTACAGTCAGCTTCAGTGGCCTGCAGTAGAGCACTCTACCTACTGCGCCACCCCGGCTCCTAAATGGAGGGAAGGACACAATTTAATAATTCTGCTCCCTCCTTCAAAAAAAAAAGTACAAAAAATTAAAATAAAATTTGAAAAGCCATACAGTAGTACCTCTATTTACGAACTTAATTCGTTCCTGACCAGGTGCTTAAGAAATAAAGTTTGTATGAAGAAGCAATTTTTCCCATGGGAATCGATGTAAAAGCAAATAATGCACTTGACTGGGGAAACCACAGGGAGGGTGGAGGCCCTGTTTCCTCCCAGGAGATTCCTAGAGAGGCCCCACAGAAGCTTCTCCCTGCCTTTTCCAGTCCTGCTTCCTCCCATGAGATTCCTAGAGAAGCCCCATGGAGGCTTCTCCCCGCCTTTTACAGCCCTGTTTCCTCCAAGGAGATTCTTAGAGAGGCCCCACAGAAGCTTCTCCCCACCTTTTCCGGTTACAGTTTCGGGTTTGTAAGTGGAAACCAGGTTCTTAAGTAGAAAAGTTTGCAAGAAGAAGCAATTTTTCCCATAGGAATCAGTGTAAAAGCAAATAATGCGTGTGATTGGGGAAACCACAGGGAGGGTCGAGGCCCTGATTCCTCTCAGGAGATTCCTAGAGAGGCCCCACAGAGGCTTCTCTCTGCCTTTTCTGGCCCTATTTCCTCCCAGGAGATTCCTAGAGAGGCCCCAAGGAGGCTTCTCCCTGCCTTTTCCAGTTAGTTTCGGGTTTGTAAGTGGAAAATGGTTCTTGAGAAGAGGCAAAAAAATCTTGAACACCCAGTTTTTATCTAGAAAAGTTCGTAAATAGAGGAGTTCTTAGGTAGAGGCACCACTGTATATTTTACCTGTATGTACTTTAAAAATATAAATAGCAGTAGCACCAGTGCTATATTGTTGAACTGGATCCTCATTTTACTGACCTTAGAAGGATGGAAGGTTGAGTCAACCTTGATCCAGTCAGGATTGAACTTCTAGCAGTCGGCAGAATTATCCTGTGGTACTAAATTCTAACCATTGCACCGTAACGGCTCATTTTGTGCACCTATACCCTAATATATCCACATTTTTTTCTAAGAGAAATCAATTCTGAAAGAATGTCTGAATATACATCCTTTCATCAGCCTTGTTAACTTTGCATATCAATTAAGTAAGCACCTTTTTACCATTTCAAACTATGTGTCAAAAATTGCCTTACAAGTTCAGGAGTTGTCACTATTTAAAATACAGGAAACTATAGGAAAAATTTAGTTCAAGCAATGAGGAACAAGCTGATGGAATTAAATTTACAGAGTGCCGTCTTCCTTTGCATGTCTCCATATTTCTTGAGATTCTAGCTAACCCTTTCTCCGTAATTTTGCTTCTTTTTTCATATTTTTTAAAATCTCAAACCTGGCAACACTCTTTTCTTCTCCTTCTTGCTTTTACCATGTTCATTTTGAGGTGAATTTTATAACAGCTTTTTCTTTCTCTGGCTGTTGTACTTTCCTTTTTAATGTGACATGTTTTATTATGAATTTTATGCTTTCTATTTCTTTTAAATTGCTCCAGACATTTTATGAAGAGCAAGGTATAGATTTATTAAAGACATGAATAAATAATTCTGCCAAACTTTTAGTGCTATCTGCCTGACATGACAAATTAGGTAATGCTTAAATCTTCTACGACTTTGACTGGAAATAGTACTTTTTTTTTTTTTGCTAGATGTTGTTAACCATCTTAAAATATTAGGTTTTACAAGTTAAAAGACTTGGTATCTAAATTTTAATCTTTGTAATTCAGTGGCTTTAGATTGAAATTGTAATGACCTGCCTGAAGATGTCTATATATGTTATCAGTTCCAGTATATCCAAAGTTCTCTGGAGACCTATTCAATAAACTATTTGCTTGTCACAATTCAGTTGTACATCATCAACACATCCTTTACCTTCTATTTGCACAAAATGCAATGTTATCTGCATTATTCTTACTGTGTTAACATTCTTCATATGGCTAAATAATTCATCCCCACCGCCCTATTTTGATCTTGTAGAAATATGCTGTTGACCAGCACTTTGAAACATAGAAACATAGAAGACTGACGGCAGAAAAAGACCTCATGGTCCATCCAGTCTGCCCTTATACTATTTTCTGTATTTTATCTTAGGATGGATATATGTTTATCACAGGCATGTTTAAATTCAGTTACTGGTTATACTTGGTAGGGCAGCCACAAAAGCTCTAGAAAAAAAAAATCAGATATTGTGATGTTGTGTGTCTATACCTACAAACATCTGAATTGTCCAAGCTACAATATTCCCTGTGACACTCAATAGAAGCAAAAGTTCTGTTTTGGAAAAAAAAAAACAAGTTAAGAAGAATAGTGAATAGTGCTTTTGAATTTTGGTTCAGAGAAGGCTTCTGAGCATACCATGGAGAGCCATGGCAATAAACTTAAACTCAATCAACCCAAAATTCTTATTTAAGGCACAAAGTGAGAATACATTGTTTAGTTGACGGGACCCGGAGAAGACCCACTAAGTGGTCGCTGGGATTCGTGCAGCAGAAGGCGGTCCCTGAGATAATCTGGTCCGGTGCCATGAAGGGCTTTATATGTCATAACCAACACTTTGAATTGTGACCAGAAACTGATCAGCAACCAATGCAGACTGCGGAGTGATGGAGTAACATGTGCATATTTGGGAAAGCCCATGATTGCTCTCGCAGCTGCATTCTGCACAATCTGAAGTTTCTGTTGTAAAATGGAATGTTTGCAACTGTCATTTCTTCTTAGTATATAGTGTGGGGGTGGAGATTTGGTTTGAATGTAGCAAATAGATTGGGTGATTATGTTTTAGTGATCTGATTGGTTGGTGGAATCATAATTATTAGAAGGATTGACATGGTGATTTTTATGAAGTGTTTTTTTTTTGTTTAAGGCTGGTTTCCAAATCTCTGGTAGGCGGGACGTGTCATCTCTTTTATTTATGCAAAGGGGGCTCCTCTCAATCTCTATGGCTTCCAAAGCAATTCTTCTATATAAATTCTCTGTTTTGTGAAGTAATTTAGTTTTTTCAAAGTCAATTTTGTGCCCTGTTTTTTTAATGTGCTGGACAAGGGAGGAAGTTTTTTCTTCTTTTTTAATTGCATTTTTATGTTCTGCAATGCGTGCACTTACTCTTCGATTGGTTTGTCCAATGTATGTGGCTGCACATGTTTTGCAAGGAATTTCATAGATTCCTTGGTATTCCAATTAGATTTTATCTTTTGGGCTCCTTAGGATATTAGATATTTTTTGGTTAGTGCAAAATGAAGTTTTGATGTTATGTTTGTGCAGAATTTTCCAAATTTGGCTGTGGTGCCCTTGATGTAAGGGAGGATGGTGGTACCATTGTCCTGTTCTTGATCTTGTTTTTTGGGGAGTGTCTCTTTTTTGATTAGGTTTGTGATATATATTTTTGTGTGTGTGTGTGTGTGTGTGTGTTTTCGTAGATTTTCACGGGTATATGTATGTAGATTGTTCTGAGTTAGGCTTCTGCCCCGTGTAATATTTTGAGTGTCTAAGCGACGTTTCGGTGAAATCACATTCACCATCATCAGGCTGAAGTTTCAAGCTTTGTGCTGTTGTAAATATGGAAATATTTACAGCAACACGAAGCTTGAAACTTCAAGCTTATATATATATTTCTCCTCCTCCTCCTCCACTTTCTTTCTTGCTTCTTTTTGCCTGTCTCTGCATTCTTTAGATTGCGTGGGGGTAAATTCTTCCCACTATTGTTTCTTTCTTTTCAACAGCTGTACTTGAACTGCTGGTTCAGCTTTGAAGCAAGACAGAGAGTGATATCTGATGGAAGAGAAACCCTGTTCAAATTTTTAACGGCGCTAGATGCAATTATTAGCAATAAACAAAATGATTTCACTTTTTCCTCTGTGGGAATTGTTTAATCAGAAGTTGCAAGTCTGCATAAGAGGCTTATTAAATAAGTTCTTTTGAGCTGCAGTGATTGTTCCTGAAGAAGACATAGGAAGAGTGTCATGAGTAGGCCATGAGAATCCAAAAACAAGGAATTAGTTACACTGGTGAGCATTACAGAATAAGAGAATACTATTCTGGCTATAACAGAATAACAGAAGGGACCTTGGAGGTCTTCTAGTCCAACCCCCTGCTTAGGCAGGAAACCCTACACCACTTCAGACGAATGGTTGTTCAACCTCTTCCAGTGTTGGAGCATTCACAACTTCTGGAGGCAGGTTGTTCCACTGGTTAACTGATCTAACTGTCAGGACATTTATCCTTAGTTCTAAGTTGCTTCTCTCCTTGATTAGTTTCCACCCATTGCTTCTTGTTCTACCTTCAGGTGTTCTGGAGAATAGCTTGACACTTTCTTCTTTGTGGCATCCCTGAGATATTGGAACACTGCTCTCATGTCTCCTCTTGTCCTTCTTTTCATTAAACTAGCCATGCCCACTTCCTGCAAACATTCTTCATATGTTTTAGCCTTCAGTCCCCTAATAATCTTTGTTGCTCTTCTCTGCACTCTTTCTAGAGTCTCCACAACTTCTGTTTTAACATCGTGGCAACCAAAACTGAATGCAGTATGGCTTTACCAAGGCATTATAAAATGGTATTTATACTTCATGTGATCTTGATTCTATCCCTCTGTTAATGCAGCCTAGAACTGTGTTGGCTTTTTTGGCATCTGCTGCACAAGGCTGGATCATATTTAAATAGTTATCTACTCCCTCTCACAGTTGCTACTGTTGAGCAAGATAATGTACCTGTGCATTTTGTTTTTCTTGCCTAAATGTAGAACCTGAATTTTTCACCATTGAATTTCATTTTGTTAGATAGGGCCCAATGTTCAAGTCTGTCACAATCCTTCTGAATCTTGAGACTGAGGTTAGTTGGGGGAAAGATCAGAAGCAACATGAGAAAATATAATTTTACTGAAAGAGTAGGAGATGCTTGGAACAAACTTCCAGCAGACGTGGTTGGTAAATCCACAGTAAGGGAATGTAAACATGCCTGGGATAAACATATATCCATTGTAAGATAAAATATAGGAAATAATATAATGGAGAGACAAGATGGACCACAAGGTCTTTTTCTGCGGTCAGTCTTCTATGTCTCTATGGCTATCTTATTTATTTATTTTATTTTTTACTTATTTATTTTTATTTATTTATTTTGTCCAATACACAATACATATTGAAGAGAATAGACATGAAGTATTATATATAAAAAGAAGATATAAAAATAGAGGAGAATATATATGAAGGAAGAAAAGATATATGATATATAAGATAAGGAGAGACAATTGGACAAGGGACGAAAGTCAGACTTGTGCACTTATGTACGCCCCTTACTGACCTCTTAGGAACCTGGAGAGGTCAATCGTGGAGAGTCTAAGGGAGAAATGTTGGGGGTTAGGGGTTGACACTACTGAGTCCAGTAATGAGTTCCACGCTTCAACAACTTGATTGCTAAAATCATATTTTTTACAGTCAAGCTTGGAGCGATTAATATGAAGTTTGAATTTGTTGCGTGCTCTTGTGTTGTTGCGGTTGAAGCTGAAGTAGTCATTGATAGGCAGGATGTTGCAGCATATGATTTTGTGGGCAATACAAAAGGTGTGGTCGGACCAGGGCGTTGTAGAGCGGTATTAAGACTTCCCTGGTCTTGGAGTGTATTCCCCTGTTGATGCAGCTTAGGATTGTGTTGGCTTTTTTAGCTGCTGCTGCACATTGTTGGCTCATGTTTAGTTGATTGTCCACCAAGACTCCGAGGTCCCTTTCGCAGTCGCTACTGCTAAGAGGGGTTTCTCCCAGGTTGTATGTGTGTCCAGGGTTTTTTCTGCCTAGGTGAAGGACTTCGCTCTTGTCGATGTTAAACATCATTTTGTTGGTGTGGGCCTAGAGGTGGAGCTCTCGCCTCAAAATCAGGAGGCTGTGAGTTTGATCCTAGGTAGAGGGAGATATTTCTCTTTCTGGGCACAATGAGAATATATCTGCTGAACAAAAACTCCACATTGGTGACAGGAAGGGCATCCATCCAGTAGAAATTTGACTCCATTCAGTAGCCCATGCAGCTTTATATTTTTTGCAAACATGTCAATGCATGAACAATCACCCTATCCTAAGCGTAATATTTAATTATTCAATATTTCAAATATGTTATTTTTATGTCAATCGCCATATTCTGCATGTCATACATTTTTAATACAGATAGAATATTATTAATTATTGATATCATTACATTTAGCAAGCTTATGTCATTCGAATCGTAATACAAACACGTTAAATTAAAATCTTCCCTTATTTGCTTACTCAAACTCATAATCCTTCGTTATTTAATTATTCAATATTTCAAATGTTATTTTTATGTCAATTCCCTTATTCTGCAGGTCATGCATTTTAATACAAATAAAATACTTTAATCGTATTTGTTACATTTAGCAAACACACACATATTCATGTTGAATTATAAGCTTTCGTTGTTTGTTTAATCAATCCCTCTTATTATTATGTCTCCTTATTATATAAGAATGTGTATTCTATTAATCCCCCTCTCTCTAGTTTCCATCCCTATTCTAACTGATTATGTCACTGCTGTATTTAAACATTGTCCCTTCCTTGGTTAGCCTTTCGGTGGCGCTTAAGGAGGCTTTGGCAGCCCATAGAGAACGGAGCATTTTCCTTTCTCTGGGCTCTTGGAGAGGGAATAAACTACTTCATTTTGGGGACTCCCTTGTGCTCCCATATACCTGGCATGAGGTTGCCTCCCAGAGCGTCTGGGTGCAGAAAGGCAAAAGGGGGGACTCACCTCACCTTCTTCCTTCGGCAGCGACCGTCCTCCTCCTCTTCTTCCTTCTCCTCCTCCCACCCAAATTCCTAATGGGTTTGCATGAATTATTTGCTTTTACATTGATTCCTATGGGAAAAATTGCTTCTACTTACAAACTTTTCTACTTAAGAACCTGGTCACAGAACGAATTAAGTTCTGTATCATGCAAACTAATTTCAGGTTGCTTCAGAATACAAACATTATTCTGGGAGGTTGCAGGAAACAAGTTATTTTTGAAGGTTCTCATAAACTGGCACTTAGATTAATTAAAATATTAATATTTAATTCCATTGCAACTCTTATCCACAATATTCCATACCCAGAGGAGTGAGTGACTCGGGCATTATCATTATGATGTTCCCATTCATCATTTATGGCAGTGTTTCCCAACCTTGGCAACTTGAAGGTATATGGACTTCAACTTCAACAATACGCTGATGGTACCCAGTTATACATCTCCACCCCATGTCCAGCCAACGAAGCAGTGGAAGTGATGGGCCGGTGCCTGGAGGATGTTAGGGCCTGGATGAGTGTCAACAAGCTCAAACTCAACCCAGACAAGACGGAGTGGCTGTGGATCTTACCTCCCAAGGACAACTCCATCTGTCCGTCCATTACCCTGGGGGGAGAATCACTGGCCCCCTCAGAGAAGGTTCGCAACTTGGGCGTCCTCCTTGATCCACAGCTCACATTAGAGAAACATCTTTCAGCTGTGGTGAGGGGGACATTTGCCCACGTTCGCCTTGTGCACCAGTTGCGACCCTACTTGGACCGTGAGTCACTGCTCACGGTCACTCATGCCCTCATCACCTCGAGGCTTGACTACTGTAACGCTCTCTACATGGGGCTACCTTTGAAAAATGTTCGGAAACTTCAGATCGTGCAGAATGCAGCTGCGAGAGCAATCATGGGCTTTCCCAAATATGCCCATGTTACACCAACACTCAGCAGTCTGCATTGGTTGCCGATCAGTTTCCGGTCACAATTCAAAGTGTTGGTTATGACCTATAAAGCCCTTCATGGCACCGGACCAGATTACCTCATGGACCGCCTTCTGCTGCACGAATCCCAGCGACCAGTTAGGTCCCACAGAGTGGATCTTCTCCGGGTCCCGTCAACTAAGCAATGTCGCCTGGCGGGACCCAGGGGAAGAGCCTTCTCTGTGGCGGCCCCGGCCCTCTGGAACCAACTCCCCCCAAAGATTAGAACTGCCCCCACCCTCCTTGCCTTTCGTAAACAACTTAAAACCCACCTCTGCCGCCAGGCATGGGGGAATTGAGATCCTCTTTCCCCCTAGGCCTTTACAATTCTATGCATGGTATGTCTGTAGGTATGTTTGGTTTTTATATTAATTGATTTTTAATCATCAATACCAAATTACTATTGTACACTGTTTTATTGTCGCTGTTAGCCGCCCCGAGTCTCTGGAGAGGGGCGGCATACAAATCCAATAAATAAATAAATAAACTCCCAGAATTCCCCAGCCAGCATTCGTTGGCTGGGGAATTCTGGGAGTTGAAGTCCAAATATCTTCAAGTTGCCAAGGTTGGGAAACACTGATTTATGGAACTGCTTTGGAGACATGCCTGGTTTGTTTTCTTCTTGTTCTTTTCTTTTTTTTGCAACCTCATTTGATGGATGTTTTATCCTAGACATTGGCTTAAAGGCATGTTTGAATTTATTTGTGGAGCATCAACCCTCCAGAGAAAAGAATAAACTGTAGTAGAGTTAACTTTGATCAGAAATCAGACACTCAAGATGAAATGGGTTTAAAGAGTTTATTCATTAATATTGGGGGGAAAAACCCTCCTGAGTTGGTGTCACAGAAAAGAAATAAGACTATACCGGTAGCCATTAATCTATTTCACTTCTCCAAACCAACGTATACATTTTGAAACAGCAACAGAATTAATCATATATACATTCATTGCAATTTACTATTAGGGGTTATTTTCCCCCTCCCAATTAATGTAAAGGCAATAAATCCCGGCTTCCTTTTAATTTCCTTGACACAAATCAAGAAAGCAGTCTAAAATCATACATCTTTTACCTCTGACATATCAAATCTGGAGTTTGTTTTATTTGTACATTTAATTTTGTAGTGCTTTTAAAAAAAAAAAAAAAATCTTATGCCATACAGCCATTGTTCCATGCAACTCGAAATCAGGGTTCATGTACAGAATAAGAAATAGAGAGAGAAAGGAGGAATTCATTTTTTAAAAAAAATATTTTTTATTGATACAGAACCTTTAAAAACACAATACAAAATGAGAAAAAAAACCACAATAAGGGGGAAAAAAACACACACAAAAAAAAACATTATGGAAAGCAAAGCATAAATCCCAGTGACCAATCAGGTCCTACAGAGTTGGCCTTCTCTTGTCAACCAGACAATGTCGTCTGGCGGGGCCTAGGGGAAGAGTCTTCTCTGTGACGGCCCCGGCCCTCTGGAATCAGCTTCCTCTGGAGATTCGCACTGCTCCCACCCTCCTCACCTTCCGAAAGAGTTTAAAAACTCATCTTTGCCACCAGGCCTGGGTTGGGTTTTTTTAGATCTTCCCCCTTGACCAATGAATGTTTTCAGTATGATTGTCGAATGCATTGCAATGACAGTTTTTTAAATTAAAATTTTAAGGATTGTTTTAATGTATTATCAATTGGATGGTTTATTACTGTTTTCTATTTTTTGTATATGCTGTGAGCCGCCCCGAGTCCTTGGATAGGGGTGGTATACAAATCCAATTAAATCTAAATCTTAAATCTTAATTAATGGGCTTTTAGCTTATAGTTTTAACTATTACATTTGTATACGTATTGTTTTTGCATTGTATTTTGTGAGCCGCCCCGGGTCCTCAGAGAGGGGTGGCATACAAGTCTAAAAATAATAATAATGATGATGATGATGATGAAGAAGAATGATGAAGAAGAAGAAGGAAGAAGAAGAAGAAGAAGAAGGAAGAAGAAGAAGAAGAAGGAAGAAGAAGAAGAAGAAGAAGAAGAAGAAGGAAGAAGAAGAAGAAGAAGAAGAAGGAAGAAGAAGAAGAAGAAGAAGAAGAAGGAAGAAGAAGAAGAAGGAAGAAGAAGAAGGAAGAAGAAGAAGAAGGAAGAAGAAGAAGAAGAAGAAGAAGAAGAAGAAGAAAAAGAAGAAAAAGAACAACAACAACAACAACAACAACACCATCTACAAAACAAACAACCATTAACAGCTATTAATCCTGTTATGGTACACATATCAACATTTATTTTGTGCTTTAAGATTTTCAATTATTTTTATCTTAATTATTTATTTTGCTTCAATTGGAAACTTCATGCCGAAAATTATTTAGGCTGGAGCTGACACAGGGCAAAGTCTCACATGCCCTCTGATATGGATCCATGTGTCACCTGTGGCACACCTGCCATAGGTTCGCCATCATGGATCTAGGTCATGGTTATCCCAAAGAAGCTTTTCCAAAAGGCAACTGGACTTTCTTGGGTTATTTTTTTCCCCATCTTAGTAGACTTCCACTATTAAACCACATTCATAGTTTTCTATGGACATGTTTTGTTACTAGCTTCCTTCAATGTACTCTTCTACTCTCCAGTCTAGCCTACAGCTACTTCTTAATGGTGTCTCATCCATGCATTAAACAGGCTTGACCTTATTATTATTATTATTTTTCAGAATAACTGAAAGGAAGTTAGACTTGGCAATTTAGCTGAGCAAACTCAAGGTTCTTCCCATGATATGTGATATGCAATCTGCCTAATATTCCATTTTATATATATATATATATATATAAATAATAAATGCTCTCTAATGACAACTGACCAAATTGGAAATATATTCCATGAATGTGAATGTTTTATTTCATTCAGACTTTACCTCTAGGTGTAGCGATAACACATTTTGGGTGAGAATCTACAGTATAATCTGTGAAAAGCCTGTTACATTTTTCTGTCAACAACTTCACAATCACACCATTGTCTTTTAACTTTAAATAAGGGCAAAGTGACGCTGGCTTTTTGGTGACATGCGTTAATTAGAAGCTTATAGTTGCCAGTGAAATTATTAGCCAGGTCTCGCTTCTTTCTTTCAAACAAGACTATTGTTACTGAAACCATTGTTTAATGGTCATATAAGCTGAAAACAATTATCTAGTTATTTTCCTTTTAATTTGAAAGTCTTATTACGGGATCAGAAACTCTCTTATAAGGTAATTGCTTCTGAACTACTTAGCAACTTTAAATATAATTATGAAGTGATTTAAAAATATGGGATTACTCAATAGGCTGTATGCTCTCCCATTTTACGCATCACTGGGTTTTGAAAAAACTCAAAACTTTATTCCAATTATTTGGAAAGGGGCAGGTGTTGTTGTACTTTAGCGTTGTTTTTTATTGTGTATATATCAACTTGTGGCTGAAATATGTGGATGACAAGAACAAGTGAGAATACAGAATAATAGAGTTGGAGAAGGGTCCTTGGGGGTCTTTTATTTTAACCCCCTGCTCTATCAGGAGATCTTATAACCTTCCATACAAATGGTTGTCCAATCTTTTCTTTAAAAACTCCAGCAGTCACAACATCTGAAGACAAGTTGGTTGATGGAATTCACTTCCAGAAGAGGTTGTGACAGCTGTCAGCCTGGATAGCTTCAAGGCAGGATTAGACAGATTCATGGATGCCACGTGTGTCAGTGGTTATTGAAATGGATGTCCATGTGCTGCCTCTATGTTGGTTGAAGCATTGTTTTTTGTCACTGTTGTGAGCCACCCCAAGTCTGTGGAGAGGGGCGGCATACAAATCTAATAAATAACAATACTACTACTACTACTATTAATAATAATAATAATAATAATAATAATAATAATAATAATAATAATAATAAAAACAACTACTCCTAATTGTACAGAGAACTCGTTGGAAAAAATGCTTCAGCTTTTCCTGTGCAGTGTTAGAATGCCAAAGAACGAGGGCAGTGGTAAGAGGTCTCCATAAGTCCTCTAGGCCAGGGGTCTCCAACCTTAGCAACTCTAAGCCTGGAGGACTTCAACTCCCAGAATTCCCCAGATTCTGGGAGTTGAAGTCCTCCAAACTTAAAGTTGCCAAGGTTGGAGACCTTTGCTCTAGGCTTATGTCTCTCCATATCTGCAAAGATCAGAAGATCTTTGTAGCAAGGAAACAGAAAATCAGCATTTTCCACATCTATGAAATGAAAGAGAGAGAGTGGTAGTGGAGGGGAAAGAGCTTTGCTAAATCTACAAGTGAAGTTAGAAGGAATTCTATTCCCAAAATACATCCGTTTATGGGACTGAATTAGTTGGTGGTGCCAGTAGAAAGCCTAAAATGTGTTTACGCTTATAAAAATCTCTCCAATAACCTTTTCTGTCTATCTGCTGAATCTCAGCCTGATGAATAATTGTTCACATGGCTTTTCCTCTTAGACCTTGAAGGTGGCGTAATGACAAGGGCAAGAACTGAATTTGATTACAGATCATGCATCATCAACAGAAGCATTAATTAAGTCCAACCTGCAAAATCTTTAGACTGGGTGATGTTAAGAAAAGAGGAAAGGGTAAATTCGGCTCAGCTACCAAAGAGGAGTTATACGAGTGGAATTATAATGTTGTATTGGATGTCTTTGACAACATAAGTGCGTGGTATCAGATGGTTCAGTGTAAAATTCTTTGTCCTAGTGCCATCCATAGGTTTTGGAATTTGGGATAGCAAGATGTGCCATTCAAATGCACCTGGAGGGTACCAAGTCGAAGAATGTGATTTGTTGCAGCAGGCTTCTGTTTTTATAAACCTCAGGGTGTTGTGGTTAGCTCTGGCCCTGCTCCTGCCCCAAGGACTGTGGATGTGGGGGAGACATCCACATGCTGCAGGCCTGTTTTGCCCTCAGTGGAATCTGATGATGAAGGCTCCTCTGACCAAGAAGACATGAGTGACAGGGAGGAGGAGAGTGTGGCAGACAGCTCAGAAGGAGATCAATTATCTAGCTCCTCCTTGGATTCAGAACAAGCGTTAATGATACAGCCACGCATGCGGAGAGCAATGCATAGGCAACATCAACTGAGAGATTATTATCAAAGAAAATGAGGCCACCTGTGGTTGGGTGGGGCTGTGGTTATTAGTGAGGCTGCTATAAAGAGCAGCCTGTGGGTTTGGCCATTGTGGAGGATTATCTGATCATTGTGTTTCGTGACTGCTTTACTGACTTTGACCTTTTGTGTGCTGATTTTCCCCCGCTTTGAAACTAAACCAGAGCAAAGTGTGTTTCACTTTGTGAAAGAAGAAGGACTGTGAATTGCCTCGCAGCTGCAAGCTAAGTATCACAGAACTGATAAGGGACTTGTCCAAATTACCAGTTTGTTTGGAGACCAGTGCTCTTTGCTATACAAAAAGAGGGCTTGGTTTAAGTGAATTTTCATTATAAAGAACATTGTTTTGAATTTTCAAACGTATGTGTGTCTGAAATTTGTACCTGTGAATTTTTGGGAGGAGTTTACCAGAGAGCCCGACAGAACACAGGGGCCTCCATGGATAAGGAAATTATATGAGTCACACTCTTTTAGCCTTCCGGACAGAAAGTCTGGCTATGCTAGCGAAGAAAACATCCTGAAGAAGCTAGCTAGAGGTAGTTGATACACTAATAGAGGACACACTCCAACCCTCTCCTCCAATCCTGTTTTTTAGCTTGTTTTATTTTTTGTAGCTTTAATTCACTTTTATATTTATAATTGTTTCTATATGTCATTTATCCTGATATAAGATGCTCAAAGCTACCTGAACTGCAAGACGGATGGCAAATAGCAATAACACTAGGACTTATATACCAATTTATAGTGCTTTACAGCCCTCTCTAAATGGCTTGCAGACTCTGAATAGTTTCCCAACAATGTGGATCCTTTTTGTATTGACTTTGGAAGGAGAAAGAGGGGGGAGAGAGAGAGAGAGACAGAGAGACACACAGAGGGAGTTGGGGATGGATGGATGGATGGATGGATGGATGGATGGATGGATGGATGGAAGACAAGACGAGATGAGACGAGACGAGACGAGACAAGACAAGACAAGACAAGACAGACAGACAGATGATGGAAGATAGATAGCTAGATAGCCAGATAGCATGATTGCTAGATAGCTAGACAGACAGACAGACAGACAGACAGACAAACAAGACAAGACAGACAGTCAGACAAGACAGATCGACAAGACAAGATGGACAAACAGACAGACAGATAAATAGACAGAGATAGATGGACAGATCGAGATAGACAGGTAGACAGATAGACAGACAGACGAGACGAGACAGACAGACAAACAGATAGATAGATAGACAGACAGACAGACAGACAGACAGACAGACAGACAGATGGAGATAGACAGGTAGACAGATAGATAGACAGACAGACAGACAAGATAGACAGACTGACAGACAGACAGAGATAGATAGGTGGACAGACATACATACATACATACTTCACATTCATTAATAAGATATGATATACAGGAACATGCTGTTTTTACATCTGGAGTTTTAGTTAGTTAGTTAGTTAGTTAGTTAGTTAGTTAGTTAGTTAGTTAGTTAGTTAGTTAGTTAGTTAGTTTTGCCATGTTTCCTACAATAACTATTGAAAGCTTTTCCTTTTACCAATTTCTCAACGCCTTTGAAAGCCATCTGAGATTTTAATTTAAGATGCTAAGTGACTCGGTGGGCTGAACTGCAGCTAAGGCTACAGACCAAGAATACATTTGTTCATTTAAAACCCTGCTGTTCTGTTCGGGTCGTATGTGACCCGAAGCCAAGTTTGAGTCCCTGTAAAAAATTTTCCCTGCATATCTGAAACTTGAAATTTCATGACTTTTCATCATTTCAGGGGTTCTCTCTATGAGAATTTTTTTTGGGGGGTGGGGGGCTTAGTTTTTGCTGGGCAAAAAAACTTCCTAATGTTATGTTCGGGTCACATACGACCCGGACCGAAAACTCTTCATTTGCAGTGCTTATGTTTGGTCAATTTGAAAACTTTTTTCACTTGGAAAGTAGTCTGAACATTTCTGCACACAATGATATGAAAATTGAAATGAAAAAACTAATCTTTATTGGTTTATTTTGCACATAAATGTGCCTCCCCCCCCGTTTTTGTGAGTTTTTTTCAATTTATGGATAGTTTTGCTTGCAAAATCCATTCTATTTTACTGGAGTTGGTGTGGGATTGGTAGCTTGAACATTTCTGAATATAAGAAAAATATAAAGGAACTGAAAAAAATGATTCTTACAGGTTTTTTAACATCAGAAATAAGCCCCCCCCCCCCTCGGCTGCTTGCAATCATTTTCACTTTTTATTTTTTTATGCTCCAAATCCGAAATATTCTTTAAAATCTTAGGCATTAATTTACTCAATTTAACAATGCTGATCATCAAAAAATATTTTTGGGGTGGTGGCTAATTGTTTTCTGGGCAAAAAAAAATCATAACTTCGAATCTGTTTCTGTTCGTATATGACCGGACCAAAAATATTTTTTTTAGGTACTTGAATTTGATCTTTTTGAAACCTTTTTCAACTGGAAAACTAGTTTGAACATTTATGAACATAATGATATGAAAATTGAACTGGAAAAATTGAGACTTATATTTTTATTTTGATCAAAAAGCCCCTCCCCCCATCCTTTCTGAATTTTGTGTCAATTTCTATTTTTTAAGGCTACAAATCCCTAAGGAATTTTCCCCCAAAAGGTTTGATATACTAAATTGAACATTTATGAACATAAGAAAAATATAAATGAACTGAAAAAAATGGTTCTTATTGGTTTATTTTTGCCACAAAAGGGCCACCACCACCCCCGGACTTGCTGTGTGCCATTATTGTCACTGTTTATACATATTTGTCTAGAAATATTTGGAATATCCTTTTGAAAATCAACCACATTGTAGCCAGATAACTAATTTTATGAAAGAAATCCATTTTACTAAAAAAAGTATGTAAGTTTGAAATTAACAGCATAATTTTTATATAAATTGAAATAAATTTATATGCAAAATAAACCAATATGCATCAATTTTTCCAGTTCAATTTTCATATCATTATGTTCAGAAATGTTCAAGCTACAAATCCCACACCAACTTTAGCAAAATAGAATGCATTCTGCTAGCAAAACTATCCATAAAGTAAAGACTATTTCACAAAAACGGGGGGGAGGCACATTTATGTGCAAAATAAATCAATAAGGATTAATTTTTTCAGTTCAATTTTCATATCATTGTGTGCAGAAATGTTCAAGCTACCAATCCCACACCAACTTTAGTAAAATAGAATGGATTTTGCAAGCAAAACTATCCATAAATTGAAAAAAATTCACAAAAACGGGGGGAGGCACATTTATGTGCAAAATAAACCAATAAGGATTAATTTTTTCATTTCAATTTTCATATCATTGTGTGCAGAAATGTTCAAGCTACCAATCCCACACCAACTCCAGTAAAATAGAATGGATTTTGCAGGCATAATTATCAATAAACCTAAAAAAAATTCACAAAAACGGGGGGGAGGCACATTTATGTGCAAAATAAACCAATAAGGATTAATTTCTTCAGTTCAATTTTCATATCATTGTGTGCAGAAATGTTCAGACTACTTTCCAAGTGAAAAAAGTTTTCAAATTGACCAAACATAAGCACTTAAAATGAAGTGTTTTCGGTCCGGGTCGTATGTGACCTGAACATAACATTAGGAAGTTTTTTCGAACAGAACAGCAGAGTTAAGATTTTCAATTGAGTAGAAGAGTGGAATAAATTGTCCTAAATACTAAAACAGCATTTCTCAACTTTGGCAGCTGGAAGAGTATTCCCCAGCTAGAATGGGTTAACCAGGTCCCTTAAGTCTTTCAGTCCTGAAGATACTTTTCTTGGTCTCAATTTCATGATGCTTAAAGTAAAGTTCAGTGAGGGTAGGGGGATCATTAGTTAAAGACCTTAAAACTATGAATACTTCTGTAAATACCTAGATGTAAGACCTGTGTTAATTCATCCTATGCACTGGTGGAACAAGACCTAGACTTTATTGACCGAAATGTATAAAGCAAGGACTATTAATAGACATGTGTGCAATTGATAGTTTACCCAGGCCTCAAGCCCTCAAGCCTTACAGAAAATCTATTTCCAGGTTATTCATAAACAGCTTTTCATTTTATCCTGGCTGCAAATATTTTTAATAAACAAGTGTCACCTCTGAATGGCATTTTGCTAAGATCAAATGTAAGGGTAAATTTAATTATCTCCACAGATGGTCGAGCATAACTGATGGCATTAAAGTAATGTAAACTGGAAGTCATTATTTTTTAAGAGTATATCTTCTTTAGCAACAACTCTATAATGATTTTGGCTGCCTTAAAACATTGTACCACAGTGACTTCTACATGCCAGCAACATTTTTTTAAATGTTGCTGCAAGATTTTATTTTAATAGCCATCCAAAATTCTGTTTCCCATTAAACAGCAAACTACTTAAGAGATGCTCAAAATATTAAACCACATATACATGTGTGGATCAGTGAAGGGCTGCAAATACTTTTACTACCACACTGTGGGTGTGGCTTATTTTGTGGGTGTGGTTTGCATACCATGTGACCAAGTAGGAGTGGCTTGATAATCATGTGACCGGGGGTGGCTTAAAGGTCATGTGACTGGCTTAAAGGAGGCCAACTTGAGGTCACTCACGTCAAGGGTTTGGGTTAGGGTGCCTGGCCTCTCCTCACCTCCAAGAGAGACAATTTCCCCATCTATTTACTATTACTGAACATCCAAAATATACTATTTAATTCTCTGTATCTATGCCATAGTTGTACATACATATGACACATAGGCACACAAAAATATACATTATCTACTATATAAACTGTATGTGTTTGTACACACATACCCAAACACACAGAGCTTTTCAAAAATTATACCCATTCAACCTCATTTACTGCGATAGGAAAAACATACCCAGAGCCCAGAAGGGGGGGGGGGATCAAAATTTTTCTACTAATTCTGCTTAATTGACAATTTTTTCCCTACCAGTTCTGCGTACCTGGCCGTACCCATAGGAGTCCATCACTGGCGTGGATACTGTATTTTATTTATTTATTCATTCATTCATTCATTCATTCATTCATTCATTCATTTATTTTGTCCAATACACAATAATACACAATGAAGGTTATAGAGCGTGGAACTCATTACCTGACTCAGTAGTGTCAACCCCTAACCCCCAACATTTTTCCCTTAGACTATCCACGATTGACCTCTCCAGGTTCCTTAGAGGTCAGTAAGGGGCGTGCATAAGTGCACCAGTGTGCCTTCCGTCCCCTGTCCAATTGTCTTTCCTTATCTCATTTATCTTTTCTTCCTTTCAAATATGTTCACCTACACTTTTATATCTTTTCTTCTATTCTTTTCTTTATTTATATTATTACATTTCTATTCTCTTCAATGTGTATTATGTATTGGACAAAATAAATAAAATAAATAAATAAATAAATAAAATAAAATAAGTAAAAGAAATACAAGATATAGGAGAGACTATAGGACAGGGGACTGGAGGCAATCTAGTGCGCTTATGTATGCCCCTTACTGACCTCTTAGGAATCTTTTTACAAAAACTAATTCCGTCTAAGGTGGGATGCTCTTGTCTGTTTCAAGACCATTGAGTCAACTCTGTCTAAAGATAGCTGCATGGTCATAGGGCCATCATGACCTCACATAGCACTGTTACCTTCTCGCCAAAGTGGTACTTATTTGTCTACTTGCATATTTCTGCTTTTGAACTGTTAGTTTGACAGGAGCTGGAGTATATAACGGGGGCTCACCCCATTGGGTGGTAATTGGGTCTCAAACCCATGCTGCTGGCTTTTCAGCTGACAAGCTCAGGGTCTTAACCGCTGTGCCACCCAGTGCGCATTATAGAGACCTTGAAAAATCTATAATGTTAATTACTACGCATTAATGATTACCAGAATTTATTTTAAAATGATCTCATAGGTTTCCTCTCTTAGCAGAGCGAGGAAGGTAATGTACCATTACCTATCTATTTATGAATATTAACAGATACAGGTCTGACAAACCTCATTTATGGATCTGATGAATGTCC
Organism: Erythrolamprus reginae; assembly: GCF_031021105.1. Classification (NCBI taxonomy): domain Eukaryota; kingdom Metazoa; phylum Chordata; class Lepidosauria; order Squamata; family Dipsadidae; genus Erythrolamprus; species Erythrolamprus reginae. The sequence continues at coordinate 134,643,421 of NC_091953.1, read as the reverse complement.
ACTTTATTTTAGGAGTTGAAGTACAATGAAGGAAGTTGAACAGAATGGCTATTATATTGTAGGGAATTTTTTTTTAAATTTCTATCCTATCCTATTCTGTTCTGTTCATTTTCTTCTACTCTACTCTTCTCTTCTCTTCTGCTGTTCTGTTTATTTTCTATATTCTGTTCTGTTAATTTTCTTCTGCTCTGCTCTGCTCTACTCTACTCTATAATAATAATAATAATAATAATAATAACAACAGAGTTGGAAGGGACCTTGGAGGTCTTCTGGTCCAACCCCCTGCTTAGCTAGAAACCCTACACTACTCCAGACAGAAGTACTGTAGTGTATTGTACTCTACTCTACTCTACTCTACTCTACTCTACTCTACTCGACTATTTAAAGAGTGGAGTAGGTGGATCTTTGCATGCGTTAAAAGGTACATAAATTGATAAACAAATAAATAAATCTGCTCTCTACCTTTATCTCAATGTAACCCAATATTTATGATTCAAAGTTGTGCCTTAATATTCTAGAGGGATTTTTTTCCCCCTGGATCATAATCAACTGTCAGTCAGGTTTTTGAACTAGCTTTTACACCGAGATAGATCTGCCTGCTAAAGATCAGACCACTGCTATCAAAGGAATTATCCCTGCAATAAGCTGTCAGCATAAAATGTTCTGAAGATAGCAAAATCATCAAACTTTGGGGACAAGATAGGATCTTTGTATTAGCTATTAATTTTCTTTTTAATTTATACTTATCACCCAAGAAAGAAATTTGGTTTGGCTGAAATGTTTTGCAACACACCGTTTGATGGAAAGATGCTGATATTCAATAACTAGAGTGATTATTTAATTTAATGGTTTTTTTTAAATGTAGACTTTTAATTTTGGACATTAGAGAGAATAAGAAGGAACTAAAAATTACAGTTAAAGGAGAAGAACACTTAAAGTTGACTTACTAGTACAAAACTGAGCAAAAAGTGTTAAGACTGCTCATATTGAAATGGGGTTTTTTAAAGCAATGAAATAAGTTTAAGAGTGCCTCTATCGGTAGATTGTATATAATATAATGCATGTGTGATGTATATGTAATGTAATGTATATGTAATGGAATGGAATGGAAGAGGAACATATTTTCCTCCTTTGAGAATAGACTGTTCTCAAAGTGGATTTAAGAATGACTGGCTACAGGAAAGATTTGTAAAATTGCTACCAAGGAAATACAAAAGAAATGAGTTTTAATAATTAAAGTAAATATAGAAATAACAACAAAAAAGAGAGGGCATTTTTTATATTGGATTTACAAGAGAAATGCTAAAGTTTTTTTTATAAAAGGTTTTTTATTTATTTATAATACATTAAAAAACAAACAAACATAAGAAAACACACAAAAAAACCCATGATGTGATATTACACTTTGTATGTTTTCAGCGAGTGATTTCTCTTTCTAACTTTAGTTCCTTATCTCTATATGTATATATCTCAATATTACATACAATGTTAGTTCCATTTCTCTTTAATAATAAGTATATCTATCCATCTCTAATTTGTTGCTATATTATAATCCCAACATTCCTCTTAAATTCCCACCAGTAGTATAATTTGTCCGAGATTTCAAAGAATTCTGATTCATTTTTATCCTTTAGTGACAAAATGCTAAAGTTTTGACTGCTTTCTGGAGAGATATAAGGATATAGAGCATTATGTACAGATATTAAAGATCACAATTTTGAAAAAAAATAAAGGAAGGAATATAAGGATGAATTATTTGATTAAGATTAAAATAAATATATTTTATCTGAAATATTTCAGAAACTTTGTTTCTCTCTCCTGCAGAACTAATCTACTGCTAACTCGGAAACCTCAAATTAAGGTGACCAATTCTTTTTACAATGAAAAGGAGGACGAAAAAATTTAAGAAAAAAGTACAACGTAAATAAATGAACCATTTTATTAATTCCAACAAAAATACACTAATTATGCTTACATCCCTTTTAATTAGTTTCAAATTGGAAAAATAACCACCTATGTCTCAACACTTTTCTTCTCTTCTCCAATCTGTTCCATTCATTACCACATTAATCTGCAGAGTCCCAAAAAAATTCTTTTTTGCGGTACTTCTTGTTCAACTGTCAAGGATTTTGACAAACACCTTTGATCAGGTTGCTCAACAAAAGTTCCCTGATGAAACCCTGTCTATATAGACTCAGGAACGGAATTGAAATCACTTCACGCAATGCTGGGATTTTAATGGTTTCCATCCATTCCAAGCCATTTCTATCCAGACTGGCATTTTTTAATATGTTCATAAATCATCTGCTTTTAGGGGGTTTTGGCTGATATCATATCAGATTTCTTAAATTAAAAAGAAGCAGTAAAATGTTCCAGGAAGAGATTTCCAAGCCAGCGTTAAAATTTGAAACGTAGTTCACTGTATGCAGTTAGTAATATACATTGGGATAAAAATTCTTAATTACACATATTTGGTGATGGGTTCAAAGTGGATATTAATCAGGAAAAAAAGTCATGAGGTTGTTCTGTACATCACAAACTGATCTACTACTGAGGGTGCGGGTAGAGAGACAATATCTATGGGGTTGATCATAATGATCACATTGATCACAAACTGATCTAAGTATTGCCCACAAGATCATATGCTGCAACGTCCTGCCTGTTGGTGACTACTTCAGCTTCAACCACAACAACACAAGAGCACACAACAGATTTAAACTTAATATTAACCACTCCAAACTTTACTGTAAAAAATATGACTTCAGTAACCGAGTTGTTGAAGTGTGGAACTCATTACCAGACTCCATAGTGTCATCCCCAAGCCCCCAACACTTTACCCTTAGATTATCTACGGTTGACCTATCCAGATTCCTAAGAGGTCAGTAAGGGGCAAGTACAAGTGCACTAGAGTGCCTTCCGTCCCCTGTCCTATTGCTCTCCTATATCTCCTATACCTTTTTTCTATTACTATATATCTTCTTCTATTCTTTCATTGATGTGTTCTATTACTATACCTTCTTTTCTATTATTTCTTAGATATATTTTACTATGAGTATCTCCTCTTTAACCTTCATCATGTATTTTACTATGCGTATATAGATATATACCCACTAAAACCCTCATTGTGTATTGGACAAAATAAATAAATAAATAAAATAAACTACTGAGGATGCGGGTAGAGAGACAATATCTATGGGGTTGATCATAATAATCATATTAATCACAAACTGATCTACTACTGAGGGTGCAGTTAGAGAGACAATATCTACAAGGTTGATCATAATAAATGTTTTAAAGTTAGAATTTTAAGAATCTTTTTAGTATATCAATTGGATAAACTGTATTGTTATGTTTTGGGTATATGCTGTGAGCCACCCCGAGTCCACAAGTCCAATCAATCAATCAATCATACCAAGATGATTAAGGGATTGGAAACCAAGACTTACGAAGAGAGACTGAGGGAACTGGGCATGGATAGCTTAGAGAAAAGGAGGGCCAGAGCGGGCATGATAGCAGTCTACAAGTATACGAGGTGATGTCACAGAGAGGAGGGGATCACTTTATTCTCCAGGGCACCAGAGGGACGGACGAGGAAGAACGGCTGGAAGCTGACCAAGGAGAGATTCAACATGGAGATAAGGAGGAACTTCCTGACAGTCAGAGCGATCAACCAACGGAACAGCCTACCAGCGGACGTTGTGAACTCCAACACTCTGGACATTTTTAAGAGAAGATTGAATTGCCACTTGACTGGTGTACTATAGGGTTCCTGCTTGGGCAGGGGGTTGAACTCGATGGCCATCATGGTCCCTTTCAACTCTAACAATAAATAAATAAGTAAGTAAGTGAGTGAGTGAGTGAGTGAGTGGGTGGGTGGGTGAGTGAGTGAGTGAGTGAGTGAGTAATAAATAAATGAATAAATGAATGAATGAATGAACGAACGAACGAACAAACAAACAAACAAACAAACAAACAAACAAACAAATAAATAAATAAATAAGAGCCAAGGTAGCACAGTGGTTTGAGATCAGCACTGCAGGCTACTTCAGCTAACTGGTAGCTGTCGTTCAGCAGTTCAAATCTCACCACCGTCTCAAGGTTGACTCAGCCTTCCATCCATCCGAGGTGGGTAAAATGAAGACCCATATTGTTGGTGGCAACAAGCTGATTTTGTAAACTGCTCAGAGTGGGCTGTAAAAGCACTATGAAACAATATATAAGTCCAAATGCTTTTTTTGTCTAGGACTTCAAACTATGTGGTCCTAGCCACCATGAAACACCATCATTCCAAGCAGCCTCCATGTTTCCTTTCTCCTCACTTGGAACTGAACTCAGATGGACACTTCTTCCAACAATTTGTTTAAAGTATCTGATTTATCTCTTAAGTTTGGAGAGTGACACCTCGCCGGTTAACACAGGCTGAGAGTGAAAGATCCACCTTTGTGCTGTTGACTCCTATTCTACAGAAACTCCAGACAATATCCTGAAGAAATAATTGGGTAGGCTTGCTGTTGTGAGGGGTTTTTTTTGAAAAAAATTCATATGAACTATAAATGCCCCATCAAAGAAACAAGGATGAATTGACCAGTTTGTGTTATGTGTGATTTGCACGACATTTAAGTTGTTCACACATCTAAAGCCAGCGTCTTGAACCAATTGTTCCTTCCTGTTTTGTTGACAGCTATGATTCTTTCTCATTTTATGGTTCAGGTATTAATGTTCTATTCTGGGAGTCTATCTTCAAGGCTCTGTATGAAAGCAAATTGTTCTTTCAAGCTGTTTTTTTCCTTGTTCTCGTGGCTTTAAAAAAAAAACAAATCTTGTTATTTGATAAATTCAGTTACAAATTAGAAGAAAGGTATGTTTTGTTTCTTGTAAAAAAAGAACAAAACAAGAAGTCTCTATCTCTTCAAGCAGCTTTTAAAGATCATTATATTTATACCTCTATTTTTCTGTAAGTAGTTCATAAAGTTTATTCTTGATAACTACATGAAATCAGTGGGGGGTCCTAACTTACCTAAGCAACACAAGAACAGGTTTCCCCTCCCCGAATGTCATCACTCTGCTAAATAAATAATTCCCTCACCACTGTCAAACTATTCACTAAGGCTGCAATTCTGTTACTATTAGTCTTCTCATTGTTCCTATCACCCATCTCCTCCCACTTTTGACTATAGTACTGTAACTTGTTCCTTGTATCCTTAAGATTTACCACATTTTTCGGTGTATAAGACGCACCTAGATTTTAGAGGAGGAAAACAAGGGAAAAAAATGGTTTTATTGTTTAAAAAAATACCAGTGTAACAGAATACCTTTTACAACTATATATACTTTTTAAAACCACGTACACTTTTTACAAACTTCAAACTTCAAACTTGACAGCTTCAAGACTTGTGGACTTCAACTCCCAGAATTCCTCCACCACCGGTCATGCTAGATGAGAAATGGCAGTTGAAGTCCACAAGCCTTAAACTTGCCATATTTGAAGACCCTTGCACCCCCTAACCCAGGGTCTTCAAACTTGACAGCTTCAAGACTTGTGGACTTCAACTCCCAGAATTCCTCCACCACTGGTCATGCTAGCTCAGAAATGGGAGTTGAAGTCCACAAGCCTTAAACTTGCAGTAGTAGCTTGCAGTACTGCACTCTAACCACTGCTCCACCAAGTCTTCACATGAAATAGAGGTCACTCATGAAATATAAGTTCCACCAACTGGCAATACGAAAAAAAGAAAAAAAATAGTTTGATCACAAAAATAGGGCATAAACATTTGATTTCACGTGAAAATTTGCATGAGCAAATTCCTCACAATTAAAAGAACTTTATAAATTATAGTAAAGATTACACATGGTTTTTCACTGAAATGGAATCTTACTCTTTTCTGTGAAATAACTGATAAAAGGAACAGTTCACATCCAAAGTTCCAAGTTTGTTACGCCATGTTAAACACAGACTATAGAAGAAAAATAGAATTGTAGCCTTCTGCATACACTCAGAACCGAAGCTATAATTATATGATTATCAGAGAAAGCAAACATTTTCAAAAGTATATTATGCATTTTATATTTCAGATAATTATTAACTTTCTCTGCCTCATAATTTTAAAGTCAAAGTGACTGAAATTTAATAACGATCTGTGACTACATTTAATTTATGTTTAGGATATACAGCAAAATTGTTTTATTCTGTACCTAAATATGTATATATGTAAAAGTCAAATATCAGTCACTCGTCATGAAATCTCCAGAACTGTAAAGCCTACAAACTTGAAATTTGGCATGTATGTTCCCCTTGGCTTCTAGGTATTGACTAAGAAAGGATTTTTTGAAATGACCATCAGATTATTAGTAACACATTAGTAACGCATTAAGACACTCTGATGCTAGATGTTCTACTCCCCCTCCCACCTGAAAATAACTCTGTTCCAACTGCCAGTTGTTTTACATTATCATACTCTGATGTTACTCCTTTGCTAAACTGGGTAGTACTCATTTGGCCTGTGAGTTGGGAGTTTATACATTCTACTCTCCCTCACCACCTGAAAAGAACTCTGTTCCAACTGCCAGTTGCCTTATATTAACACTCTCTGATGCTAAGGAGTTACTCATTCTACATAAATTTTCAAGCTTTACGTGTCAATGTATCAAGCCTGATCACATGGTTTCATAGTGAAGCATATATATCCACCTATTAGTGATCTATATACTGGTATTTAAGTATAACAAAATTCTGTAAAGTGGCAAGGTTTTTCTCCTATATGAATTATTTGGTCCAAATACTTGTTTCTAATAGTCTTAAAATTCTTTAAAATATTGCTGCAGCTACACTATCTGTCCGGGGAAAAAAACAAAATTTACACATGCGCTTTTGACAATTCAAATAATGTACATCTAAAGTTTTGCATTCCTACCATTACTGTAGGCTGAGAAAAAAAATGTGCTGCATTACTTTCTGGGCGAACCCTCATATCAATCGCAACATATCAGGAAAGACTTCATGAACTCAATCTGTAAAGTCTGGAGGACAGAAGGGAAAGGGGGGACATGATCGAAACATTTAAATATGTTAAAGGGTTAAATAAGGTCCAGGAGGGAAGTGTTTTTAATAGGAAAGTGAACACAAGAACAAGGGGACACAATCTGAAGTTAGTTGGGGGAAAGATCAAAAGCAACATGAGAAAATATTATTTTACTGAAAGAGTAGTAGATCCTTGGAACAAACTTCCAGCAGACGTGGTAGATAAATCCACAGTAACTGAATTTAAACATGCCTGGGATAAACATATATCCATCCTAAGATAAAATACAGAAAATAGTATAAGGGCAGACTAGATGGACCATGAGGTCTTTTTCTGCCGTCAGTCTTCTATGTTTCTATGTTTCTATGTTTCAATGGTTGGATAATAGAAGTAGAAACTAAGAACTGAAAAAGGATTATTATGTAAATAAACTGACCAAGGACTTATTATATGTAAAAAGAAAATATATAAATAAAATGCGGGGGGAAATAGCGAAGGAAACACTGCTATTAAACACACCGCATATGAATATAACAAATAATTTCTTTTGATTGCTGAAATCTTCCCTGGCTACAAATCAACAAACTTGGGCTCCATCTGTTTGCTGGAAAATAAGTGTATCCAGGATTATTAATTAGCCTTTGATTATGACTCAGGCTACAAATGCCAAAAGATCCCGAGCAGGAAAGTAAGTAAGTAAGAGAAACAGATAATCTTGTCTCTTTGCCACCACCCAATATTCACCTGGATTCTTGTAGCCCCCCATCACGTAACCTCGGCTGTGGCTACATTTTTTCCCTTCTCTTCCTGAATTTGAGGAATCCTATCCATGCCCATTGGCAGGGTGGGAAAAAGGAGGATTGTTTATACCAGAGAGAGAGTGTGTGTGTTGATGCCAGGACTATATCCAAGGAGCCAGGCAATTATCCCTAAGTGCCAACTGCTTACATTTTAAGTTGGGTGGCACGACGCTGGTGCCAATTTTGTCAGCTGCAGAGCAGAAACATCTGTCGCCTTTGACAAATTCTCTGGTCTTTTCTCCACTTGAAGTTTTTCTTTGCAGCTGAAAGAGGTCAGGCTCACCGATGTTTAATCAGCAGCTTATTCCCATCTGCCCTTCTTTGGATTCCATACTTGCAATATGTCTGTCTGTCTGTCTGTCTGTCTGTCTGTCTGTCTGTCTGTCTGTCTATCATCTATCTATCTATCTATCTATCTATCTATCTATCTATCTATCTATCTATCTATCTATCTATCTATCTATTTATTAGATTTGTATGCCGCCCCTCTCCATAGACTCGTATATGTATATGTGTATGTGTATATGCATGTGTATGTGTATGTGTATGTGTATACATATATATATAGCCGCTCCGAGTCTCCGGAGAGGGGCGGCATACAAATCTAATAAATAAATAATAATAAGAAGAAGAAGAAGAAGAAGAAGGAGGAGGAGGAGGAGGAGAAGAAGAAGAAGAACTACAACAACAACAACAAGAACAACAACAACAACAACAACAACAACAACAACAAGAAGTATATGTATATAGAAACATAGAAGATTGACGGCAGAAAAAGACCTCATGATCTATCTAGTCTGCCCTTGTATGATGGATATCTCTTTATCCCAGGCAAATCCAATTCCTGTGGATTTACCAACCACGTCTGCTGGAAGTTTGTTCAAAGCATCTACTACTCTTTCAGTAAAATATTATTTTCTCACTTCTGATCTTTCCCCCAACTAACCTCAGATTGTGCCCCGTTGTTCTTGGGTTCGCTTTCCTATTAAAAACACTTCCCTCCTGAACCTTATTTAACCCTTTAACACACACACACAAATATGCACACACAAGTCTTCTAAAATTATTCACATTCAACCTCATTTACTGAGATAGGAAAAACATACCCAGAGGCCAGAAGGGGGAAAAAAACAAAACATTTAATTTTTTTCTACCGGTTTTGCATACCTGTCTGTACCCGTAGGAGCCCATCACTCTATTATAGACTTATAGAGGTCACCCTGCAGGATTATCACAGGTGTAGAAGAATGAATGAGTCAGTGAATTCTAGAAACATAGAAACATAGAAGACTGACGGCAGAAAAAGACCTCATGGTCCATCTAGTCTGCCCTTATACTATTTCCTGTATTTTATCTTAGGATGGATATATGTTTATCCCAGGCATGTTTAAATTCAGTTACTGTGGATTTACCAACCATGTCTGCTGGAAGTTTGTTCCAAGGATCTACTACTCTTTCAGTAAAATAATATTTTCTCATGTTGCTTTTGATCTTTCCCCCAACTAACTTCAGATTGTGCCCCCTTGTTCTTGTGTTCACTTTCCTATTAAAAACACTTCTCTCCTGAGTCTTATTTAACCCTTTAACATATTTCAATGTTTCGATCATGTCCCCCTTTTTCCTTCTGTCCTCCAGACTATAGAGATTGAGTTCATTAAGTCTTTCCTGATACGTTTTATGCTTAAGACCTTCCACCATTCTTGTAGCCCATCTTTGGACCCGTTCAATTTTGTCAATATCATTTTGTAGGTGAGGTCTCCAGAACTGAACACAGTATTATTCCAAATGGGGTCTCACCAGCGCTCTATATTAGGGGATCACAATCTCCCTCTTCCTGTTTGTTATACCTCTAACTATGCAGCCAAGCATCCTACTTGCTTTTCCTACCGCCCGACCACACTGCTCACCCATTTGGAGACTGTCAAAATGGGTGAGAATTCTACCTAGAGTTGAAATGACATGGCTGGTTTCCTGCTTGAGAAAGAAAACAGAATAGTTAAGGATAATTACAGATACTGGTTGTGAATTAGATAATGTCTACCTCCTGAGACCATAAGCAGAATAAGTGACTGGCAAGACTTCTCTGTTGTCAAGAAACATGCGTCCTAGTTACTAGTAGGTGCAAGTTAGAATGGCCTCCCTACTATGCAGCTCCGCTAAAGAGCAGACATCATCCTTGATTAATTCGAGGCAGATAATTAAGCAAAATCCTCCCATTGACTTGCATGCTCATTCTGGCTGAGAAAAAAAGCATGGGAGCAATTAAGGGGTAGCTGTCATATTCTTGAGCTGACCTGGCCTTTGTCCACACTTCTGCCGTGTAAATGAGGAGTTATTAAGGAGGTGAAGCAGATTCCTTTTCTGCTTCAGATCCTCACTAAGCAAGGGAGAAGCAAGCGAGAAGCATAAAACGATACTACAAATATTGGAGCCACCATATCTTGGCTGCCAGATTGTGCAAATTCCGTGGTGCCATGTGTGAATATCATATTATAACATAATAATTATCTTGTTCTGACCTAGACAAAATTGTTCCCTTCTCTTGATAGTTCTATGCATGCACACATCTATCTATCTATCTATCTATCTATCTATCTATCTATCTATCTATCTATCTATCTATCTATCTATCTATCTATCTATCTATCCATCCATCCATCCATCCATCCATCCATCCATCCACCCACCCACCCACCCACCCACCCACCCACCCAACTAACTAACTAACTATCTCTATCTATCTATCTATCTATCTATCTATCTATCTATCTACCTACCTACCTACCTACCTACCTACCTACCTACCTACTTACCTACCTACCTATCTCTATCTATCTATCTATCTATCTATCTATCTATCTATCTATCTATCTATCTATCTATCTATCTATCTACCTACCTACCTACCTACCTACCTATATCTGTCTGTCTGTCTGTCTCTCTATCTATCTCCTTGCCTTTGGTAAACTCCTTAAAACCCACCTCTGCCATCAGGCATGGGGGAACTGAGACGTCTCCCCCAGGCCTATATAGTTTATGTATGGTATGTTGTGCATATGTCTTTTTAAATTATGGGGTTTTAGATATTTTTAAATATTATATTTGTTATTGTACATTGTTTCTATTATTGCTGTGAGCCGCCCCGAGTCTACGGAGAGGGGTGGCATACAAATCTAATAAATAAAATAAATCTATCTATCTATCTATCTATCTATCTATCTATCTATCTATCTATCTATCTATCTATCTATCTATCTATCTATCTATCCACCCACCCATCCACCCATCCATCTATCATATTTCTTTCTTCTATCTATCTTCTATCTATCTTCAATCATCCATCTATCCATTTATCTATCGAAGCTATTTACAATTTTCTTTCTCCGCAAAGTGTTGCCTTCCTTTACCAAAGTCCTTCCTGTTTTATAGCCCATATAAATCAAATGTGATTCCTTCTGTTTTTACCCCTAAATCAGTTTCAGGGTTGCTACCTAGCAAAACAGCCTATATACCTTTTTAAAGAAAATGTAGTTATTTCAGTATTGTTCTTTTTTCCCCTCACAGAGGGAATTGGCACAGAGGTTAGAGTGCAATACTGCAAGCTACTTCAGCTGACTTCTAGCTAGCTGCAGTTCAGCAGATCAAATCTCACCACTGCTCAAGGTTTACTCATCCTTCCGTCCTTCCGAAGTGGGTAAAATGTGGACCCAGATGGTTGGGGGCAATATGCTGACTCTATAAACAATTTAGAGAGGACTGTAAAACAACTAGGAAGTGGGATATAAGTCTAGGTGCTATTTTGTTTATGGTTTTATGCCCATTAAAATGCCTTTTCTTCCACCAACACCATTGCATCTACCATAGTTATGCATTATAGTTGCAGACTTTTACCTAACCGTAGGCTCATTTATCTAGGAAGTAAGGAAGGGAGGGAGGGAAGAAAGAAAGAAAGAAAGAAAGAAGAAGGGAGAGGAGAAAAGGAGAAAACCGAGGAAGAGAGGTGGAAGGAAAAGGGAAGAAGAGAAAAGGAAGGGAGGGAGGGAAGAAAGAAAGAAAGAAAGAAAGAAGAAGGGAGAGGAGAAAAAGAGAAAACCGAGGAAGAGAGGTGGAAGGAAAAGGGAAGAAGAGAAAAGGAAGGGAGGAAGGGAAGAAGGAAGGGAGGAAGAAAGAGAAGAAGGGGAGAAAAGGAAGGAAGGGAAGGAGAGGTAGGGAGAAATGAAGAGGGAAGAAGAAAAGGGGAGAAATGGTGGGAGGAAAGAAATAAGTTTAAAAACTCTATGTGAAATTAAAAGCCAGACTCTTTGTCATGTTCAAAATTCAAATTTGTAAATTTGGTCTCACTAAAAAGTTTTGCAGTTCCTGCAAAATTCTCATAATCCTGGCTGCAAAATCAGTCTGTCTGATGAGTTTCTATATGAGAAACCTGACAAATCATATCCGAAGCCTGGAACATCTACCCAAGAGAATACAGTAATTGGAAAAAGGGGTTGTCTTTCTTTGTTTCTTCCTTCCTTCCTTCCTTCCTTCCTTCCTTCCTTCTTTCTTTCTTTCTTTCTTCCCTCCTTCCTTTCTTTCTTATCCTTGATGCACCAGAATGTCAAAGACCAACTTTGAAAACAGGAAAACAAATGCTCGATTCTTCTTTCACTGTTATTGCCTTCAGAACCACAGCGGCTCTTAACAGAAACCAGAAGAGAACGGATTTCTTCAATTGCAAAGTAGAAGAGAGAAAAGATATTTTGTTTTCTGAGTTTAGCCCCTTTGTGCTGTTTTGGCACCAGCCCTCGTTTCTCATCATCAGCCCTGTAGCTAGATCCTAATTTACCAGCCATCCTGCTGAGAAGATATTGTAAGTCACTTCTAATATAAAATTACTTCCCCATCCTCACAGCGTTCTTGTCAGCCTTATCAGCTGAAATATAGCGACAGAAATGAGGGGTAGATAACATTTCTGCTTGACTATTCCTTATTCTCCGAAAGGGTTTTTAAAAAGTCACAGCAGACTTCCTGCTTGAAATGGGGCAGGAGGGAGAGACAGACTTAACATTTCTGCAAATTTGAAGAGTCTGGGATCCTCTAGAATCTCAGGGGTTCTCAACCTTCCTAACCCTTTAATACAGGTCCTCATGTTGTGGTGACCCCCAACCATAAAATAATAAAATTATTAGGAAACTCAGGGGTGGGTTCTTATTTACCTCTCTACCAGTTTGTTTCCTCTTGTACTGTGCCTTGGGGTCTTGGGTGTGTTTTTATCTCATTGGGGGTGTTACATGGAACCTGACATTAACATAGAATAACAGTTCCATTGGTTGATGCTCTCATCATTAGAAAAGTTCTCCTTGGTTCTCGATTGGTTTTCTCCTTGATTAGATTCCATCCATGGTTCTATCACATCTCAAGATCTAAAATGGTCACCTAACATCAAAAATGTCATTAAAAAGTACAACGAAGAATGTTCTTTCTGCACCAACTCAAGCGTCTCAAACTGCCCAAGGAGCTGCTGATACAGTTCTACAGAAGAATCGTTGAGTCTGCCATCTGCACCTCTATAACTGTCTGGTTTGGTTCTGCAACCCAACAAGACAGACACAGACCAGTGAAGGGCTGCAATTTTTTTACTACCACGCTATGGGCATGGTTTATTTGTGGGTGTGGCTTGCTGGCCATATGACCAAGTGGGAGTGGCGTGATGATCATATGACTAGGCTGGCTTTAAGGTCATGTGACTGGCTTAAAGGTGGCCAACTTGATGTCACTCACGTCAAGGGTTAGGGTTAGGGTGCCTGGCTTCTCCTCACCTCAAAGAGATACAATTTTCCTATTTATTTACTATTACTGAACATCCAATACATATTATTTAATTCTATGTATATATGCCATATGTGTACATACATATTACACACAGGCACACAAAAATATACATTGTCTGTTGTGATTAGCTCTGGCCCAGCTCCTGCCCCAAGGAATGTGGAGGTGGATGTGGGGGAAACATCCACATGCCACAGGCGTGTTTTGCTCCCAATAGAATCTGCAGACAAAGTCTCCTCTGACCAAGGAAGCATGAATGACAGGGAAGAGGGGAGTTTGGCAGACAGCCCAGGAGGAGATCAATCATCCCTATCATCCCTGGATTCCGAACAAGAAGTTATGACACATCCACGCATGCGTAGAGTGATGCATAGGAGAGAACAACTAAAGGATTATTACAAGAGAAAATGAGGCCACCTGTGGTTGGGTAGGGCTGCTGTAATTAGTGCTACAGATAAAAAGAGCAGCGTTCTGGTTTAGCTTCGTGGAAGTTTATCTGATTCATAGTTTCGTCAAGATCGTGGTTTTTGCTGTTCAAGATTGTGTGTGGACTTTCTGGACTTTAGAATTGGACTCAATTTCCCAGTTATTGGGTGAGCCTTTGGATTGCATTTAACCTGTGTCTTGTGTGTACTAGAAAATCCCTTTGACATACCCATAGGAGCCCATCAAAGATACAGACTTCAGAGGATAATCAGAAGTGCAGAAAAAACAATGGCTGCCAACCTGCCTTCCATTGAGGACCTGGATACTGCACGAGTCAAAAAGAGGGCGGTGAAAATATTTACTGACCCCTCGCATCCTGGACATAAACTGTTTCAACTCCTACCCTCAAAACGTCACTACAGAGCACTGCACAACAAGACAATTAGACCCAAGCCACTCTGCTAAACAAATAATTCCCTCAACACTGCCAAATTATTTACAAAGACTGTATTACTGTTACTATTAGTCTTCTCATCATTTCTATCACTCACCTTCTCCCACTTATGACTATATGACTGTAACTTGCATCCTTACGATTTATATTAATATTGATTGTTTCCTGATTGCTTATTTGTACCCTATGACAATCATTAAGCATTGTACCTCATGATTCTGGATGAATGTATATTTATTTTATGTACACCGAGAGCGTATGCACCAATGATAAATTCCTTGTGTGTCCAATCACCCTTGGCCAATAAAGGAATTCTATTCTATTCTATTCTATTCTATCAGTTGAGTCTTGTCTTGCCTTCTGGTGCCTTGGAAAATAGGAAATTCGGCTGTATTTTGGGCCGTATTTTAGAATAGAATAGAATTTTATTGGCCAAGTGTGATTGGACACACAAGGAATTTGTCTTGGTGCATATGCTCTCAGCGTACATAAAATAAAATATACATTTGTCAAGAATCATGTGGTACAACACTTAATGATTGTCATAGGGGTCAAATAAGCAACGAAGAAGCAATATTAATAAAAATCTTAGGATATAAGCAACCAGTTACAGTCATACGGTCAACATGGGTGGAAATGGGTGATAGGAATGATGAGAAAAACTAGTAGAATAGAAGTGCAGATTTAGTAAAAAGTCTGACAGTGTTGAGGGAATTATTTGTTTAGTAGAGTGATGGCGTTCGGAAAAAAACCCTGTTCTTGTGTCTAGTTGTCTTGGTGCATAGTGCTCTGTAGCGAGGGTAGGAGTTGAAACAGTTTGTGGCCAGGATGTGAGGGGTCAGTAAATATTTTCCCCGCCCTCTTTTTGACTTGTGCAGTGTACAGGTCCTCAATGGAAGGCAGGCTGGCAGCAACTGTTTTTTCTGCAGTTCTGATTGTCCTCTGAAGTCTGTGTCGGTCCTGTTGGGTTGCAGCACCAAACCAGACAGTTATAGAGGTGCAGATGGCAGACTTGTAATATTATTTTAAAAAGACAAGCAAAATGTCCTGCATTATGGAATAATACAGCTGAAAACTGATTGTCCTTTAAGAGTTTAGCCAAGATCATGAGGAGTTATACCTACCAGCATTAGGGGAAAAAATGCATAGCATACAAGCAGGATGAAGGGGAAAAAACAGCAACCCCTTTGTTTATTTTCTGATGTATTTATTTGATTCCTCCTACACACATTCTTTCAGATCAGACAATCAAGATTTTAGTAACTGGGACTGACTGTTTTTGGCCTTCACTGAACTCAAAATAAGAAGAAAATCTAATTAAGGAGAGTTAATTGGGAATGAAACTGAATTTGTCATTGACTTGTCCCTTCTCCCTGCTTCAGAAACTTCTTTCCAAGTAAAATTCTCTCTGTTGTAGATTTTATTTTGTGGCTAGTTATTATTCAAAACAATTGCATTTCTTGTGGTTATTGATTTTTAATGCCCTCTCTGGCCAGAGATTATTTGCTGAAGAGACGGAGTAACGACTCGGACACCAGAGCTGGATTTAAACTTGGGTCATTTTTATTATAATAAATTTGCATAATTTATTAATTAAATTAGCATAAATTAGCATAAATTTGCATAATCAACATACTTAACTATGACCCGGAACCAAATGGACCTGCAGGGTCAAACAAACACTTCCGGGGCGGAAATGACGTAAAAGGTCAACATTCCTGGGCAACTATGGGCGTAATCGATGCTGGTCCAGGTGAGGGACCTCTCCCTCACCTGAGACCATGCCATACACTCGCATGAGGGGGGTCCCGCCGGCTCACCCCTACCCTGGGACTTCAATAGCGGGACCCAAAGACAGGTTCCCCCCAAGTGCGCAGGTAGCACCCACCATGGTCTTGGAGAGAACCTGTCAATCATCCCCAAAGATGCCCAAGGGAGAACGCGCAGTTGCTGAAACCACCCAGATTTCCGCCCCTAACCTGCCTACCCAATGACCAGAGGTAAGCCAATTAACCTAATTAAATGCAAACACCCCCTAACCGCACATCCATCTCCCCAGTGTGGAATGGGCGAAAAAACAGCCTGGCCTAATGGGCGAGGCTGCAAAAAATTCCCATTCGGCCCCCGCAGGCGACCCCGAAGCACACTGCAAAATAGGGAAGGGCGGGTGGGTGTCTGCACAAGCCACCAGGTCCGGGCGAAAAGGCTCTCTTCCCGGCCTGCTGTCCCTTAAATAGGGCCAGCAGGCCCCGCCCGGACCTGACGTCATGCCCAGCCACGTGGGAAGGGCATTCTCGGCCGAAATCTCGCATCGCGAGATTTCGGCCGAAAACAAGATGGCGGCCGCCATCGGGAGGGCCCGAGTCTGCCGGCCCTCCAGCAAAAGCGCCGGGAAGCCGGTGAGTCGGCCGGCGATATTGCTGAAGAGACGGAGTAACGACTCGGACACCAGAGCTGGATTTAAACTTGGGTCATTTTTATTATAATAAATTTGCATAATTTATTAATTAAATTAGCATAAATTAGCATAAATTTGCATAATCAACATACTTAACTATGACCCGGAACCAAATGGACCTGCAGGGTCAAACAAACACTTCCGGGGCGGAAATGACGTAAAAGGTCAACATTCCTGGGCAACTATGGGCGTAATCGATGCTGGTCCAGGTGAGGGACCTCTCCCTCACCTGAGACCATGCCATACACTCGCATGAGGGGGGTCCCGCCGGCTCACCCCTACCCTGGGACTTCAATAGCGGGACCCAAAGACAGGTTCCCCCCAAGTGCGCAGGTAGCACCCACCATGGTCTTGGAGAGAACCTGTCAATCATCCCCAAAGATGCCCAAGGGAGAACGCGCAGTTGCTGAAACCACCCAGATTTCCGCCCCTAACCTGCCACGGAGCGGGGGTCAGATCTCTATCTTGGCCCCCCGACTCCCCCCTCTATCTGCGCCAGCTCACGCAGAGACCTCTGCAGGTCCTGTAAGAAAATGGCGTTCCCCTGTTCTGACAGGTGAACGCCATCGGCCCGGTAAAGCCACGGCCGATCTACAGTGATGAGGGGATGGGCAACTACAATCCCCCCTAATTCTTTGACAGTCTTTCCCACGGCCTTATTCACCCTACGTCTAACCCGGTGGATGGCCCTAAGGGAAATGGCGTCCCTCCAAACGATCCTTGGAAGGATCTCTGACCACACCACTTGCGTGGTGGGCCACAACGTGCGAAGCCGCCGCAGGCTTCGCGCGCCTGGACGATCAACGGTAGACCGCCAAGCAGGCATAGGTCATTGCCACCAAGGTGCAAGACCAGCCATCTGGGTGCGGCTATGGGCTGCCGACCACCCAGTCCCATCTGGGCGCGACCCTGGGTAGCCGCCCGCCCAGCAGCGCCGGGTACCGCCCTGAGATGCTGCGTACCCAGCAGCGTCGGTAGGAGGCCCTCCCACCGCATACCCCTCCGGCCCATCCAAACAACATTGACCCACCGTCCCAACGACAGCTGGGTCCCGATGGCACTTCTGGCAGCTGAGCGGCCGGCCCAGAAGACCATGCTGTGGCCACACAGCAGCGCCGTCGGTTTCTGCCTGGACTGGGAACCTGGAAGAGGACACACACAGAGAGGTTACCTAGCCTAAACCCTGCCCCGGATCCTCAGCGGGCCTAACATAACCCAAATATGCCGCTGACCGCCAGCGGCCGATCTCCTGAATCCGTTGGGCCGGGAGACCAGAAAGTGCCGCGCTAGTGGCGGCGCCAATACGGAACGAATGCGTTCCATAACCGGCGGGATCCATGCCTACCTGAGACATAGCCTTAGACACTATCGCCCAGAATTGATACCGGGTCAGGGGGGAACCATCCTGGTGGATAAAAAGGTACCCATGCCCTGACCCGCGCAAAACACAAAATTGCTGCAAAGCAGCCACCGGGCAAACAGACTTATCGGTGGCTGCACTAAGTTCAAGTCTAACCCCTCTGTGTAACTGATCTGTCTTGGAGTGTCTCACCAAAAGGGAGACACCCCCCTGTCTAAAGGACAGATCAGCGAGCTGGAAGGCGCGGAGCGACAAGTCAGACTGCGAGGAGGCCATTGCCTCGCTGACCCGGAGGGCCCCGAAAAACATAACGCAAGTCGCTGCCCTGAACAGCCGAGCCTCGTAAGGAGAGGCGCACAGACTGCCAAACGTCTGATTAATCAGAGACAGCTGCTGAACCGTCAGGGCCCGACGAGCGTCGGCGGGAAACCCCTGTCGCTCCCTCACCCAACCTTCCAGCATCCTCCGGATGCGAAAATCACCCGTGAAATCACCAAACCCCCCCGCCTTGGACAGAAAGGCGAGGCCGGCTAACCTAGCCCTGATAGTCCTCACTGAAAGGCCACGCCCCTTCAGCAGGACACAGAATTCAGCTAGGTGCTCAACCGGGGCAGGCCAGCAATGGGGGTAACCCTTACCCAGCCTGAAATCCCCAAACTCCTTACCTGCACGCTGATAAGCTCGCAGGGTACTAGGAGCTACCGATAAGGCGATCGCCCTGGAGGCCTCATCTCTCCAGCTCTCGAGAGCCCGCCCAGGCTCCACAGGTGGGCTGGAAACACCTCCGGCGACTCTCGGGCCCACGGGGCCAGGGTCCGAAACCTGGACAACTGACCACGGGACAAGGCGTCAGCCACCCCGTTATCTAAACCAGGGACGTGCCTAGCCAAAAACAAGGCGTTCAAAGACAAGGACCTGTGCACAAAATGGCGGACAAGCCGCATCACCCTGTCACTCTTAGAGGACAGGGCGTTCACAACATGGACAACCGCTAGATTGTCACACCAAAAATGCACAGTCTTATCCCTGAACTGCTCCCCCCAGAGCTCTAAGGCCACTATCAAGGGGAAAAGCTCCAAAAAGGTTAAGTCCTTAACCAATGAACAGGCACTCCATTCCGGAGGCCATGCCGACCAGCACCACTGGTCACCTAACACTACCCCAAAACCGCAAGTCCCTGCGGCGTCAGAACACAGCTGCAGCTCCGCTTCCAAAAGAAGCTCCTGCCGCCAAAACGACAACCCGTTAAAACGTTCCAAAAACTCCCGCCACACGCAGAGGTCAGCCCTGACCCCTGCACATAAGCGGGTACGATGGTGGGGCAAACTCAGCCCCTTCATCGCATCATACAACCGGCGAGAAAAAGCC
The DNA here is from genome assembly GCF_031021105.1 of Erythrolamprus reginae. Classification (NCBI taxonomy): domain Eukaryota; kingdom Metazoa; phylum Chordata; class Lepidosauria; order Squamata; family Dipsadidae; genus Erythrolamprus; species Erythrolamprus reginae. The sequence goes on along the minus strand of NC_091953.1, from coordinate 134,623,728 downwards.
CTACCGGGCACCACTACCCGACAGGCAAAATTAAGAATCCCAGCCAACTCCTGGAGCTGCCGAAGAGTAACCTTCCTGCAGCCCAGGACCGCCTCAAGTTTGGACCTGATCTTAATCAACTTATCCAGGGGCAATCTGGAAGATTGCTCCACTGAATCCAATTCAATACCCAGGAAGGTAATCCTGGTGGCAGGGCCTTCGGTCTTCTCGGAGGCTAAAGGCACCCCCAATTGAGCACAAAGGGCTTCGAAGTCCCGCATCAAAGCAAAGCATTGCTCAGATTGCGCAGGCCCGGCCACCAAGAAATCATCAAGGTAATGAACGACAGACCCCAGACCACTCCGCCCCCTGAGCACCCACTCGAGGAAGGTACTAAAGCTCTCAAAGAGGGAGCAGGAAATAGAGCAGCCCATCGGCAATGCCCTATCCACATAAAACCCACCTTCGAAATGGAAGCCCAGCAGCTCGAAGTCGCCTGGGTGAATGGGGAGGAGCCGAAATGCCGACTTAATGTCGCATTTACCCATAAGGGCTCCCACCCCACACTCCCTAACCATAGCCACGGCCGCATCAAAGGATGCGTACCGGACGGAACAAAGCTCGTCAGGAATGAAATCATTCACTGACTCCCCTTTTGGAAAAGACAAATGGTGAATCAACCTAAATTCACCACTCGCCTTTTTGGGAACCACACCTAAGGGGGACACACGAAGATTCGGAAAGGGCGGCTCCGGGAAGGGCCCAAGGACCCTGCCCTCAGCCACCTCCTTTCGAATCTTAGCCCGTACAATGTCTTCATGCCCGACAACCGACCTGAGGTTGTCGGACATGAAGGCCCTCCTAATACCCACATAAGGGATCCTAAATCCCTCAGAGAAGCCCCTCAAGAGCAACTCGGCTCTCGGGCGAGGGTGGTAGTCGATCAACCAACCCTCTAGCACAGAAACATTAATTGGGCTGGGCCCCTTTTCCCCCAGCTGGTGGGGGAGGTTTTCCTGGACCCCCGCCCTTCTTCTCCGCCCCCTTCTTGGGGCGGGGACAGACTGAAGCTGCATGGGACCCCCCACAATTCCCGCAGGCATGCTTGTATTTACAAAAGGGACGAAAACACGCCCCTTTTGCAGCAAACTCATGACAAGCGGGCGAGGCCCCCTTGCCAGCCACACCAGGAGTCGCCTTGGCCGGCGAAGCCGCGCCGGGCTCCTCCTCCATAAAGTGCCCACTATCCGTGCGCTCACACCCTTCCTTCCCGGACATATGCGTCGCCCGGAACCACAGGTCCGGGACCACCATATCCCACGGCAAGTTGGGCTCCACAGACATCCTCATGCGGAAACCCTTATCATAATGGCGCCAGATGGTGCCCTTATATTCAAAATGGGCCCTGGCGATTAAGTCTATATACTTAAACATGGCAGAGGCCATAGCCGGCTGCCGTTGGATCACTACCGACCCATAGGTAAGAAAGGCATACAGCCATGAGCTGAAGCATTTCGTTACCTTGGTCTTCTTAGTTTTCTCCCCCGGGACTATCTCCTTCTCCTGTTTGGGAACCTCACGGTTCAACAGTGAAAAGAGATCCACGTACTCGCCCCGCCAAATAGCCTCCTTGACCGACGGGTGAAGGTGGCAACCTAGAGGGGTGGATGGAAGCCCGCACGGTATGGCCCCCGCTTTAATACAAGCGAAGGGGTCCCATACCGAGTTGGCCGCCACACCAAAAACACCCGCCCCATGGGGATAGGGGAAAACCGGGAGCGGGGGCATGACAGGAGGGGCCGGAGGAACCCACCCCCCTGCCCCGGACACCGCTGGTGTCCCCACAGGACCCGTCCCAGACACCGTAGCAGCGCTGGCCGCCGGCGGCCCCGGAGGAGGTACCGGCGGAGCCCACACCTGCCCACAGGTGCCCGCGGGGGACCCCAAAAAGCTGGACCCACTCCCGACCCCCGCCGGGGGAAAACCCGGGGCGGGGGGAGGAAGAAAAGACAGGGATGTGTTGTGTGGTGCAGCCTCACCTGCCCCGTACGGGGTTGAAGACATCCACGGGGGGCCCAATGGTGCGGGGCCCGGGAAAGCCGCCATCGGCCCTGCCGGGGCCTGCCGTCCGAACGGAGCCGGCTGCCCAGCCTGGGCCGCCGCCGGCTCCCTCCCCAACGCTGCGGGCACTTGGTTGCTGGCCGCTCCGGGGACTGCACCGCTCCTCCACTGCTCGAGCTCATCGAGCCTCTCCAACACCCTGGCCCAAGACAAAGCAGGAGAAATATCAGTTTGAGGGGCAGGAGGCAACGAGACCACCCCCCCCTGGTCAGGGACCACCCCCGCAGTCCCCTCCCTGCTGGCCCGGGCCCGGGCAGAAGGCCTAAGGGCCCTTCTAGGTCGCACCGCTGGCGGAGCCATCGGAGTAGAGGCAGGCCTCTTCTTAGGAGCCATCACCCTGCTCCTTGTATGCAATGAGCCAATAAAACTAGGCCACAACCCACCGCCCGGGTGGCAGGCCCAACTCCCCCAACGCAGGGCCCAACCTAGAGCCTAAGCCCCAGCAACCCTTCACCCCCTTTATTGGGAACAATACTAATGGAAGATATAGGACACAGTATTAATTGATTGATATCCCCCAAATGGCAAGCCTCCCTGCGCAGGCAGGCCTCAAAGGCCTGTAATCCAACCTCCCAAGACCGGGGGCCCAGACAAAACACCCCCCAGCACGCCCTCCTCCCAGCCGGGAGGAGGTTACCAGTCCCCCTCGGGCCCGAGGGGGATCCTGAAGACTGCAGTCACGCGAAGAGAGGATAAGGCCACACGTCGTCCTGCTAGGAGAAGAGCCAGATAACCTCGTTGCGCAACGAGCACAGCACTTTTCGCCCCCTCGGCAGGCCACAAAATGGCGGCCGCAACACGAGGGAGACCCAAAATGGCGGCCGAGCAGCACCCAAGAAGTGTCTGCACAAGCCACCAGGTCCGGGCGAAAAGGCTCTCTTCCCGGCCTGCTGTCCCTTAAATAGGGCCAGCAGGCCCCGCCCGGACCTGACGTCATGCCCAGCCACGTGGGAAGGGCATTCTCGGCCGAAATCTCGCATCGCGAGATTTCGGCCGAAAACAAGATGGCGGCCGCCATCGGGAGGGCCCGAGTCTGCCGGCCCTCCAGCAAAAGCGCCGGGAAGCCGGTGAGTCGGCCGGCGATATTCTAATACTTATACATTCTGCATACAAATATACTCCAGATACAGAAAAGTCTTCTGTAGAACAAAACTTTCTAGTTTCACAATTACTATTGTTATTATAATACAGAGGTACCTCTAATTATTATTATTATTATTATTATTATTATTATTATTATTATTATTATTTAGATTTTTATGCCGCCCCTCTCCGCAGACTTATGAACTTTTCTAGATAAGAACCGAGTGTTCAACATTTTTTTGCCTTTTCTCAAGAACCATTTCCCACTTACAAACCCGAATCTCCGAAACTGTAAACGGAAAAGGCAGGGAGAAGCCTCCGTGGGGCCTCTCTAGGAATTTCCTTGGAGGAAACACGGCCAGAAAAGGCGAGGAGAAGCCTCTGTGGGGCCTCTTTAGGAATCTCCTGGGGGAAACAGGGCCAGAAAAGGTGGGCTCATAACGTGAAGCCTATTTACATATTAATAAATATTTCAAATGTATTATTTCTATTCCTTATATATTTTTACATATATATTTATTCTTCAATTAAAAACAATTATTTCCCTTTACAATTGTACGAATCCCAGTGACCGATAAGGTCCCACAGAGTTGGCCTTCTCCGGGTCCCGTCAACTAAACAATGTCGTCTGGCGGGCCCCAGGGGAAGAGCCTTCTCTGTGGCGGCCCCGGCCCTCTGGAATCAACTCCCCCCGGAGATTAGAACTGCTCCCACCCTCCTTGTCTTCCGTAAACTACTTAAGACCCACTTATACTGCCAGGCATGGGGGATTTGAGACACCTTTCCCCCAGGTTTATTATAATTTATGTTTGGTATGTATGTGCTGTTTGGTTTTTAATTATGATAGGGTTTTTAGTTTTTTCTTAATATTAGATTTGTGCCTATATATATTGTTTTATCGTTTGTTGTGAGCCGCCCCGAGTCTTCGGAGAGGGGCGGCATACAAATCTAATAAATTATTATTATTATTATTATTATTATTATTATTATTATTATTATTATTAATATACATTTACATATCCTCATTTCCTTCTGTTTTCTTTCTTTCCATCCATTTAATAAAGGAATCTTTGCTAATAGTGAGAATTCTTTTCGGAATCATTTAAGTATATTCTGAAGAACGTTATCACATTTAGAAAAGTTGTCAACATCTTATAGGCATCCGGAAGATTAATTATATTTATCGGCCAAGGACAACACCAAGAAGAGACCTCTTGTATTTGAAGGACCTGCAGCTCTCTAACTCTCTTTCTTCTTTTTTGATACTTCTTCAATATTATCATTTTCAGGGTCAGCCTGGCTGACAACTACCGCTAAGGTGGTACAAAAATATGATGTTTTATCTTCCTCTCTATTTTACTTTTTTAATTTAAAGAAAATGGAAACACATGGAAAGGTTGAATTCACCATCAAAGAAATCAGAGGATTGTAAATTTTCAGGTGAGATCTCAGCTCATCTGGTTAAATTAAATATAAGTATGTAATCTTTAGTTTTTAGAGGTAACTTTTCATTTTAATTAATTGGATTTTTATTTTAGTTATTTATTTTATTTATTCATTTGTCCAATACACAAATACATAGGAAGAAAATAGACATGTGGTAATATATATAAGGGTGAAAGTGAACTTAGAGGAGAGGATATATGAAAGGAAGAGAATATATATGATAGGTGAAAGAGAGGAAAGACAATTGGACAGGGGACGAAAGGCACACCAGTGCACTTATGTACGCCCCTTACTGGCCTCTTAGGAACCTGGAGAGGTCAATCGTGGAGAGTATATGTATATTGGTTTTTTTAAATATGTTGTGAGCTGCCCCAAGTCCTTGGAGAAGGGCGGCATACAAATCCTAATAATAATAATAATAATAATAATAATAATAATAATAATAATAACAACAACAACAACAACAACAACAACAACAACAACTGTCAGAAGTGCTAATTTGCAGGTACTCCTTAACTTACAACCAAGACCTTGGAGAGAGGTGGCATACAAATCCAATTATTATTATTATTATTATTATTATTATTATTATTATTATTATTATTATTAACAACAACAACAATAAATTAATATATTAATAGCTGTCAGAAATGCCAATGTACAGATACTCTTTGACTTACAACCATGAGCCAAGGTGGCTCAGTGGTTAGAGTGCAGTATTGCAAGCTGCTTCTGCTGACTGCTAGCTGTAGTTCATCAGTTCAAATATCACCAGGCTCAAGGATGACTTAGCCTTCCATCCTTCCGAGATGGGTAAAATGAGGACCCAGATTGATGGGGGTGGTATGCTGACTCTGTAACCCGCTTAGTGAGGGCTACAAAACAATGTGAAGCAGTATATAAGTCTAAGTGCTATTGCTATAACTGAGTGTGAGATTTCTATGATTAAATGAGACATTTGTTAATTGAGTTTTGCCTCAATTTAAGAGCTTTCTTGCCGCAGGGGTTAAGTAAATAGCTACAATTGTTTAGTTAATAACAATAGATAGACAGTTAAGTGAAAATGTCTTTGTCATTGACTTTGCTCGTGGTGGTGCAAGTAATTATGATCTGTAATGGGCAGCCAAAATTTTTACTGCCACATTGCAGGTGGGGCTTATTTTGTGGGTGTGGCTTAATGGTCATGTGACTGTGTAGGAGTGGCTTGCTGGCCATTTGATCAGGTGGGAGTGGCTTGAATGATCTTTGTTCAAGTGAATTGTTAAATCCTTGACTTACAACCATATCAGTGTCGCTTGCTGGGGTGACAATTTACTTCGTGTTTCCCATGGTCTCCTTCCTGGGTCACCTCCCTGCCTCAGACTGGGTAGCTAGGCAAATGGGTGCTGCAAGAAGCATAAATGCTGCCAGCGCCACTTCCACCCACGCCTTCTGCTTGCATCTCAGGTGGGAAGGGGCCGAGTGGAGCCGGGCAGTAGAGACGGAAGCTCGTCCAAGGCCAGGAAGGAGAAAAGAGGAAAAAAGCAAGAAGCAAAGATGCAACAGCAGCAGCAAGGAAAAAAGGGAGAGCCCAGGCGAGACCAGTAATCCAATCAACGAAGCAGTGATGTGCCAGTTTCTGGAGGCTGTTGGGGCCTGGATGGGTGTCAACAGACTCAAGCTCAACCCTGATAAGACGGAGTGGCTGTGGGTTTTGCCTCCCAAGGACAATCCCACCTGTCCGTCCATCACCCTGGGGGGGGGGAATTATTGACCCCCTTGGAGAGGGTCCGCAACTTGGGCATCCTTCTCGATCCACAGCTCACATTAGAGAACCATCTTTCAGCTGTGTCGAGGGGGGCGTTTGCCCAGGTTCGCCTGGTGCACCACTTGCGGCCCTATCTGGACTGGGACTCACTGCTCACAGTCACTCATGCCCTCATCACCTCCAGATTCGACTACTGTAATGCTCTCTACATGGGGCTACCTTTGAAAAGTGTTCAGAAGCTTCAGATCGTGCAGAATGCAGCTGCGAGAGTGGTCATGGGCTTCCCCAGGTATGCCCATGTTGCACCAACACTCCGCAGTCTGCATTGGTTGCCTATCAATTTCCGGTCACAATTCAAAGTGTGAGTTATGACCTTTAAAGCCCTTCATGGCATTGGCCAGAATATCTCCGAGACCGCCTTCTGCCACACGAATCCCAGCGACCGATTAGGTCCCACAGAGTGGGCCTTCTCCGGGTCCTGTCAACTAAACAATGTCGGTTGGCGGGCCCCAGGGGAAGAGTCTTCTCTGTGGCAGCCCCGACTCTCTGGAATCAGCTCCCCCCAGACATTAGAACTACCCCTACCCTCCTTGCCTTTCGTAAACTCCTTAAAACCCACCTTTGTCGTCAGGCATGGGGGAACTGAACTATCTCCCCTGGGCCTATACAATTTATGTATGGTATACTTGTATGTATGTCTGCTTAATAATGGGTTTTTTTAAATATTTTAAATTGTAAATTATTAGATTTGTCATGAACTGTTTTTATTGTGTTGTGAGCCGCCCCGAGTCTACGGAAAGGGGCGGCATACAAATGTAATAAATAAATAAATAAACAAATAAATAATCCAGGAAGTGACAGCCGCCGATCAGCTGGAGCTGCACACTCATCTTCATTTCCACCGGTGGAACCCCTGGTTATAATGCAGGATTGCAGGTTGATTCTGCTCACTGCTAACAGTTCAATCCTGATCAGCTGAAGGTTGACTCAGGCTTCCATCCTTCCGAGGTTTGTAAAATGAGGATCCAACCTTGAGCCTGGTGAGATTTGAACGGCCAAATTGCAGGCAGCAATAAAAATAAGACAAACTATTTTTTTGTTTGTTTTCCATTAGTGGAGAAATCTCACCCTGTGCCATTTTCCCACATCCTTTTGATTTTAATTTATTCTGGGACAATCTTCTGGATCTTAGACCCTTAATTCTTTGAGTCCTTAACCTCATCAAAGACTTGTTTGCCAAGGATTTATTCATGTAGAGAACTGCAGGCGTTAGAGTGAAAGAATATTTGATCATTGTGATATATACTTCAACAGTTAAATATTTTTAATCATTTTCACATATATATGTGGAGCAAATGTGAAGAGAACCATTAAGCCATGAATATGCAAAAGGCTGTAAAAAAAACCACCCCTGTTTTGTGCCAGGTTCCTATAGAAAACCTGCAGACTCAAGTTCAGGTGCTTTGGAGAATATGTTGGCCTCCCTCTTCTTTTTGGAAGCCTCTTAGATATTGGAACACGGCTATCATGTCAGCCCTAGTTCTTCTTTTCATTAAACATACCCAATTCTTGCAACTATTCTTTATTCTTTATCTTTAGCCTAAATCTCTTTCTCTCCCTCCCTCCCTCCCTCCTCTCCATCCATCCATCCATCCATCCATCCATCCATCCATCCATCTATCTATCTATCTATCTATCTATCTATCTATCTATCTATCTATCTATCTTCACACACACACACACACACATATACATACTGTATATATAAATGGCCCTGGGTTGGGCCAAGAGGCAAAAAAGGAGCTGTGATGTTCCTTCAATATACCAGGTTGACTCGACACACAAAAAAAATATGCAACCCTTCCCTGGTACAGAGCTGAAGGGATTGGATACTGTAGCCTAGAGGTTAATTCTTTCCCTTACAAGGCAAAGGTTGCAGGGTTCAAGTCCCACTGAGGGTATGGCTAGCTGAGGAGGCCAAAATAAGGACGGAATAGATCTATCCTAGTCTCCCTTAATTTTCAAATTCAGCAAAAACATGTGACACACACTCACAAAAACATGTGACACACACTCACTCACACACACACATATATATACATGTAACCCTTCCCTGATACAGAGCTGAGGGATTGGATACTGTAGCCTAGAGGTTAATTCTTTGCCTAACAAGGCAAAGGTTGCAAGTTCAAGTCCCAGTGGGTATGGCTAGCTGAGGAGGCTAAAATAAGGCTGAAATAGATCTATCCTAGAGTCCCTTGATTTTCAAATTCAGCAAAAAAAACCAACATGTGACATATATATATATATATATATATATATATATATATATATATATATATATATATATATATATGTAGATTGTTCTGAGTTCGGGTTTTGCCCTGTGTAATGTTTTGCATGTCTATGCGACGTTTCGGTGAAATCACATTCACCATCTTCAGGCTGGAGTTCCAATCTTTGTGTTGTTGTAAATGGAATATATATATATATATATATATATATATATATATATATATATATATATATATATATATATATATGTCACATGTTTAAGCTGAATTTGAAAATTAAGGGAGACTAGGATAGATCTATTTCGGCCTTATTTTGGCCTCATCAGCTAGCCATACCCACTGGGACTTGAACCTGCAACCTTTGCCTTGTAAGGCAGAGAATTATCCTCTAGGCTACAGTATCCAATCCCTTCAGCTCTGTACCAGGGAAGGGTTACATTTTGTGTCGAATCACCCTGGTATATTGAAGGAACATCACAGCTCCTTTTTTGCCTCTCGGCCCAACCCAGGGCCATTTCCAAGGCAGTTAATTTTATTGATAGCCGACAATTCTATCTGTATGTGTCACATGTTTAAGCTGAATTTGAAAATTAAGGGAGACTAGGATAGATCTATTTCGGCCTTATTTTGGCCTCATCAGCTAGCCATACCCACTGGGACTTGAACCTGCAACCTTTGCCTTGTAAGGCAGAGAATTATCCTCTAGGCTACAGTATCCAATCCCTTCAGCTCTGTACCAGGGAAGGGTTACATTTTGTGTCGAATCACCCTGGTATATTGAAGGAACATCACAGCTCCTTTTTTGCCTCTCGGCCCAACCCAGGGCCATTTCCAAGGCAGTTAATTTTATTGATAGCCGACAATTCTATCTGTATGTGTCACATGTTTAAGCTGAATTTGAAAATTAAGGGAGACTAGGATAGATCTATTTCGGCCTTATTTTGGCCTCATCAGCTAGCCATACCCACTGGGACTTGAACCTGCAACCTTTGCCTTGTAAGGCAGAGAATTATCCTCTAGGCTACAGTATCCAATCCCTTCAGCTCTGTACCAGGGAAGGGTTACATTTTGTGTCGAATCACCCTGGTATATTGAAGGAACATCACAGCTCCTTTTTTGCCTCTCGGCCCAACCCAGGGCCATTTCCAAGGCAGTTAATTTTATTGATAGCCGACAATTCTATCTGTATGTGTCACATGTTTAAGCTGAATTTGAAAATTAAGGGAGACTAGGATAGATCTATTTCGGCCTTATTTTGGCCTCATCAGCTAGCCATACCCACTGGGACTTGAACCTGCAACCTTTGCCTTGTAAGGCAGAGAATTATCCTCTAGGCTACAGTATCCAATCCCTTCAGCTCTGTACCAGGGAAGGGTTACATTTTGTGTCGAATCACCCTGGTATATTGAAGGAACATCACAGCTCCTTTTTTGCCTCTCGGCCCAACCCAGGGCCATTTCCAAGGCAGTTAATTTTATTGATAGCCGACAATTCTATCTGTATGTGTCACATGTTTAAGCTGAATTTGAAAATTAAGGGAGACTAGGATAGATCTATTTCGGCCTTATTTTGGCCTCATCAGCTAGCCATACCCACTGGGACTTGAACCTGCAACCTTTGCCTTGTAAGGCAGAGAATTATCCTCTAGGCTACAGTATCCAATCCCTTCAGCTCTGTACCAGGGAAGGGTTACATTTTGTGTCGAATCACCCTGGTATATTGAAGGAACATCACAGCTCCTTTTTTGCCTCTCGGCCCAACCCAGGGCCATTTCCAAGGCAGTTAATTTTATTGATAGCCGACAATTCTATCTGTATGTGTCACATGTTTAAGCTGAATTTGAAAATTAAGGGAGACTAGGATAGATCTATTTCGGCCTTATTTTGGCCTCATCAGCTAGCCATACCCACTGGGACTTGAACCTGCAACCTTTGCCTTGTAAGGCAGAGAATTATCCTCTAGGCTACAGTATCCAATCCCTTCAGCTCTGCACCAGGGAAGGGTTACATATTTTTGTGTCGAATATATATATATATATATATATATATGGATATATATATATATCCACCTCCATCTATCTATCTATCTATCTATCTATCTATCTATCTATCTATCTATCTATCTCTATCTATCTATCTATCATCTATCTATCTATCTATCTATCTATCTATCTATCTATCACAGCGTTCGTTTGAATCAAAACTGCATTGGAAAGTGTTTGATGGAAGAATATGGTTTGAATGGTTTGGTAAAAGGCCAGCAGGTCAGAGGGATTCTCGAAATCATCACCTCCAAAACCCTACGGGGCAGAAAGGGAGACGTAATTTAGAAAGGCACGTTGTGTGTCTCAGATTTATCCATTTTAGAGCCTCTGGGAAGAGAAGAAAGGAAAAGGGATTCAAAGTGGGGAAATTCTTTATCTTCTATGTTCCCTTTGTCTCTGCTCTTTCTGGATTCTCTCTTGTTATCTCCGAAAAAGATATTCAGGAAGAATGTCTCGGAGAACACACCAGGGAGACCAGGAGAGGAAACTCCCTGCAAATTAGCTCCATTAAAAAGAGTCCCCTTCTCCTCCTGGATTTGTATCCACATGTGTTGTCCACACGGTCCTGCATTCCTGCCATGCCAGACATTGTGCACGAGATAACAAGCTTGGCATTACTTTGCAGGGAGAAATGAAAGCAAGAGGCGAGCTTCTCTTTTCAATAGCCTCGCACAGTTTCCGTGCAGTCGCTCTCAGGTTTACTCTGCATCTTTTATCACGGTTTTAAAACTGTGGTTTTAAAAACTTTGTTTCTTCTTTTGCCCTTCTCAAAATAGGGGGGTTTGATCTGAGAAAGTATATGTGTGTCATTATTTATCTAAAGGTCTCTCTGTGTCTGTCTAATTGTCTGTCTATCATCTATCAATCATGCATCTGTCTCCCATATCTATCTATCTATCTATCTATCTATCTATCTATCTATCTATCTATCTATCTATCTATCTATCTATCTATCTATCTATCTATCTATCTATCTATCTTCATGGCATCGGACCAGAATACCTCTGGAACCGCCTTCTGCCGCACGAATCCCAGCAACCGATTAGGTCCCACAGAGTTGGCCTTCTCCAGGTCCCATCGACTAAACAATGTCGTCTGGCGGATCCCAGGGGAAGAGCCTTCTCTGTGGCAGCCCCGAGTCTCTGGAACCAGCTCCCCCCCAGAGAGTAGAACTGCCCCACCCTCCTTGCCTTTCACAAACTCCTTAAAACTCACCTCTGCCGTCAGGCATGGGGGAATTGAGGCATTCCCCCTCTCTCCCCCCGGGCCTATATAATTTATGTATGGTGTGTCTGTGTGTATGTCTGGTTTAATAAAGGGTTATTTTAATGTTTTTTTAATTTATTAGATTTGTTATGAATTGTCTTATTGTATGCTGTGAGCCGCCCCAAGTCTATGGAGAGGGGCGGCATGCAAATCTAATGAATAAATAAATAAAATATCTATCTATCTATCTATCTATCTATCTATCTATCTATCTATCTATCTATCTATCTATCTATCTATCTATCCATCCATCCATCCATCTATCATCTAGGTAGCTATCATCTAGCTAGTTATCATGTATCTAGCTATCATCTATCAATCAATCATCCATATCTGTCTCTCATATCTATCTGTCTGTCTGCCTGCCTGCCTGCCTGCCTGCCTGCCTGCCTGCCTGCCTGCCTGCCTGCCTGCCTGCCTGCCTGCCTGCCTGCCTACTCAGCTTCTATCTATCTACTGTAACTATCTCCAACTTCTATGTATTAATCTATCTGTTGGTCTGACTATTTCTATTATCTATTTATCATCTCTACCCAGTGAAGGGCTACCAACATTTTTACTACCACACTGTGGCCGTGGCTTATGCAGGACACCCTGCATTTTCTTTCAACATCTTTCAGTGCAAATTGGGTGCTCTGGGGTGGAGCTCTATTTTCGCTACCCCACTGGGTTCCCCCACTCCATCTGAGTAGTAGCCCACCCCCGTCTCTACTGCTCAATCCACCTATCTATCCATTTACCCATTTATCTTTCTATCTCAGCATAAATCTCTTCTTTCAGCATAAATCTTCTTTCCATGGGACTGAATTCTCCTGGTCTGATCTAATTTAATTTGTTTTTACAAATCACCAGAATTGAAGATTTCATCTATGCCAAGGACAATCCATGTGCTCTTTAGGAGAATAAAAGGGGCTTATGGGGTAGAGATTTGAGTCATACCGTTGGAGAAAGCTTAAGACCAAAATTGTCTGCTTTATTCTTCAGAATGATTGGGACTGACAATGGGATGAGCTGGATTTTAATCGGAGTGAAATCTCTTGGCTGAAGGCTCAAGATTGAGAAACCCCACGAAAAGTTCATCTGTTTCACACTCAGACAGTCCAACTGAACTTATCGATGTTATTATTATTATTATTATTATTATTATTATTATTATTATTATTTATTAGATTTGTATGTCGCCCCTCTCTGAGGACTCGGAGGGGGTCACAACAAGGAAAACAATACAATGAATACAAATCCAATATTTAAAAACCCTTATTAAAAACAATCATAAAAACCAAACAAACCATGCATAAACCTCAATAGCTAAGGGGTGTGCTAATTTCCCCATGCCTGGTGACCTAGGTGGGTTTTCAAAAGTTTACAAAAGGCAAGGAGGGGAGTTGATTCTAGAGGGCCGGGGCTGCCACAGAGAAGGCTCTTCCCCTGGGTCCTGCCAGACGGCATTATTTAGTCAATGGGATCCAGAGAAGGCCAACTGTGTGGGACCTTATCAGCTGCTTGGATTCATGCAGCAGAAGGCGGTCCCAGAGGTATTCTTGTCTAATGCCATGTAGGGCTTTATAGGTCATAACCAACACTTTGAATTGAGACCAGAAACTGATCGGCAGCCAGTGCAGGCCATGGAGTGTTGACGAGACATGGGCATATCTGGGGAAGCCCATGACTGCTCTATCGGCTGCATTCTGCATGATCTGAAGTTTCTGAACACTTTTCAAAGGTAGCCCCATGTAGAAAGCATTGCAGTAGTCGAACCTCAAGGGCATGAGTGACTGTGAGTAATGATGGACGAACCCAACGGTGTTCGGGTTCAGCAAGTTCGGACGAACTTTAGGCAAAATTCGGACGAACCCGAACCGAACCCTAACTCGAACCCGAACTGGGAATCCCTCCCACAAAGAGATTATGGGGGCGGAGCTTTGATGTCACTGGCAGGTTGCTAAGGACGCCAAGGTGATCACTTCCTGGATTCCATGGAATCCAGGAAGTGATCACCTTGGCATCCTTAGCAACCTACTGGTGACGTCAAGGCTCTGCCCCTGGAATCTCTTCATGGGAGGGATTCCCCAGCTCCTTCAAAGGGAGGTCTTCACGTAAAAATAAACATTGTTATTTTCATGAAAAAGGACGCCGCAGCGGCGCTGCAAGCAAAGGGCAGTCCTTTCACATAAAAATAAACATGTTTATTCCATGGAATCCAGGAAGTGATTACCTTGTCATCCTTAGCAACCTGCCGGTGACATCAATGCTCCGAATGCCAAACACGACCCCGAACTTTGCCCGAAGTATCAAAAAATTTCGGGTTCGTGTTCGGCATACCGAACACTGCAAAATTCAGTACGGACCCTAATTGTGCAAGTTTGGTTCGCCCATCACTAACTGTGAGCAGTGACTCCCTGTCCAGATAGGGCCGCAATTGGTGCACCAGGCAAACCTGGGCAAATGCCCTCCTTGTCACACCTGAAAGATGGTGCTCTAATGTTAGCTGTGGATCAAGGAGGGTGCCCAAGTTGCGAACCCTCTCCAAGGGGGTCAATGGTTCCCTCCCCCCAGGGCAATGGATGGACAGATGGCATTGTCTTTGGGAGGCAAAACCCACAGCCCCTCTGTCTTGTCAGGGTTGAGTTTGAGCCTGTTGACACCCATCCAGACCCCAACGGTCTCCAGGCACCAACACATCACTTCCACTGCTTCGCTGACTGGCTGTTCCCCTTCAACTTATACTTTCTGGGATACAGCAAAGCAAAATAGATAACAGAGTATATCTGTCCATGCATATTATTCATTACATCTGTTTGTTTGTCTCCAAAATATATATTAAAACAAGATGCTGAGAAACCCGGGAGATTTCAGATTTGGGTTTCACCCAGATATGCTAACATGGCTATGTTAATAAATGGAAACTTTGAGAAATACTTAGCCTTGGAACCCTAACAGCTAGTTGTTGTTGTTGTTTTTAAATATTTTTATTAAATTGCATAGACAAACATGACATACATAACATGCAACACTTAGTGGAGCTACATTTGCTCCACTCAAAGTAGAAGTTTTAAATGAAAAAAAAAGTGAAAAGAAAAGATCTTGTCGTTGTCTAGTTGTTGTTTTTTTAATGAACTAGATCTATGTTTTGGTTCTTATTTTTCAAGCAGCAACACAACCGAGTCTCAGAGCTCCAATTTTGATCTCCTCAAAGATCTGAATTGCTCATTTCAGCAATCAGCCCAACGCGATCATACTTGCAAAAAATGTTATATCCCCCTTCTTTTTTTGGACACGTTGGAAAAAAAGTGCTCATTCTCTGGCTCAGGAGCCATGATTCATAAGTTATTTATAGTGTAGTACAATGGCCTGGAAACCCCAATTTTAGCCCATGTCCATGTAGCACTGATTTATACATCAACTGATTTTTTTTCCATACTGCGGGAAAAAAAAGATTGCAGGCAGAGAAAGAGAATAAAAGGGGTGGGGGATATGTCATAATGCCAACAGTCTTCTACTGTTTCTGCAAAAATGTATCCCTAATAATGTGAAGAGGTTCCTGGAAGAGAGAAAAAGAGAGATAATAGACAGACAGACAGACAGACAGACAGACAGACAGACAGACAGACGGACGGACGGATGGACAGACGGACAGACGGACAGACGGACAGACGGACAGACGGACAGACGGACAGACGGACAGACGGACAGACGGACAGACGGACAGACGGACAGACGGACAGACGGACAGACGGACAGACGGACAGACGGACAGACGGACAGACGGACAGACGGACAGACGGACAGACGGACAGACGGACAGACGGACAGACGGACAGACGGACAGACGGACAGACGGATGGACGGACGGACGGACGGACAGACGGACACAGACAGACAGACAGACAGACAGACAGATAGATGATAGATGGATGGATGGATGGATGGATGGATAGATAGATAGATAGATAGATAGATAGATAGATAGATAGATAGATAGATAGATAGATAGATAGATAGATAGATAGATATGTGTGTGTGTTTCATTTCGTGGAAGAAGGGCTGTGATGTTTCTTCACAGCTGCTAGCTAAGTACTTAAGGACTGATTAAGGGAATTGTACAGACTACCAGGTTGTTTTGGGACGAGTGCTCTTTGCAATAGAAAAAGAGTGCTTAGTTTATTTTGAATTTTGTGATAAAGAACATTGTTTTGAAGTTTCAAACGTTTGTGTGTCTGAAATTTGTACCCTTGAATTTTTGGAAGGCTCATACCAGAGAGTCTGGAAGAACAGAACTCTTGTCCTTTTAAAAGATCAAGAAGAAACTGAATATTATAAAGTATGGGACAAGGTTTACAATTGGTTAGAACAAAAGAGGGAAAATAATTAATGGTTAATCAATAGATAACCAGAGAATACTCAAATAAATCGAACATTTGTAAATGAAGTAATAGGCAAATAAGAGTACATATTATTTCTAGAAATTTTATGTATGATAAAAATTTACTCTGAACAACTTCTAAAAAGAGTGGGGCGGATAAAAGCCCTTGTATCTGTTTTATGTTTGTTTTGTTTTGTGCATGTCAATAAAAAAAGGGGAGGAAGAAAATAGAACTCTTTTCACTGTTCTCACAAAGAGCTCTGCTAACAATCCAGGATGTTCTCCTTCCAGAGTACCAAAAGTTGGGGCAAAACAAAGAACAAGGAGTGGGCTTAGGCAACCACAGAGGAGGTTTCAGCAACTTGAGGAGTTCTTGGTTGAAGATGTAACCTCCAAAGGGAGCAGGTTTAGATTCCAGGTGGCTCAAATGAGGTTCTAAGTGGGAGAGTCAATTGCAAGCTATGTTGATATCTCCTGGCACAGGTTCACGGCCTCCAGAGATGAAAATATACCATTTGCAGGCAGTGTTGTGTGGCTCTGAAAAACTGGCAACCACATCCCAGCTTTCTGCTTGAAGAAGCACTCTGTGCTGTCACGCGGTAGGGATTCTTGGCTCTCCCTTTTTCCCATTTCCTGGAATTCTGTCACTTTGGCATGAATAAATAAAGAAGACCAAATGTAGAATCTCTCGCCTGCCAGCATTTGGCGGTTTCGAAGGCAATGGGAGTTGGGCCAACACAGTGAGCGCAAACCCTGGGGAATACTTTTATTTTTTGCAAAGACAGGGAAAGGAAGTGTGTTGAGACACGGTTCTGAAAAGGTGGCGAATAATCCCTGATTGATTGACAGATTTCTATGCTTGGCGGCTGGACGGAAAGAGCAAATGCTGAATGGCTGATGATTCTCCATAAGCCATAGATCCACAAGCATATCAATATAGTATCACGGTGTCCAAATACATCTGAAAGCAATCAAAAGAGCTCATATCCACTGGATTGCAAAGAAAGAATAAAAGCTGGCCTCTGACCGCCTCGAAATTAGATGCTTTGCTTTGGGTATCTTGAAAAGACTCAAAACTAAGTCCCTGTTGATCCTTCGGCATAAATTTGGAGCTGGAAAGAAATCCAGGTTTTTGTTTCAATGCTTAGAAGCCCAGGCCCAAACAGAATGTCCACCCCTTGGTCAACAACTTGGAACTGCAAATTCAGGTGGCAATTCTTTTGCATTACTGTTTACGTTACAACGTGTATCCTGCCAGGTTGACAGCCTTGATACAAGTGATAGTAACGGTGACCCATTCCATGTGCAATAGAAACATAGAAACATAGAAGACTGATGGCAGAAAAAGACCTCCTGGT